>NW_025814845.1:2382500-2585000 GCF_022079265.1 Lynx rufus
CCATGTCACCAATTCCCTGAACTAAGTTCCTTCTGTTTGAGATACTCAGGTGGTCTCTATTTTCTGCCTGCATCCTGACCTATATATACATGTATATGTATGTATGTGTCAATTAGGCCAAGTGAACGATGGTAACAGATGGAGGCAGAGAGGTGAACCAGGACTTTGAACCTCAGTGAACATGGAAGAGAGATTTGGGTGGGGGGGTTCCCACAATGACAGTACCTGCTAATGTGCAAACAGCTCATGAGCAGATAGGGGCTTAAATGTATCCATTCGACTTCTGGGGCTTCACTGACCGTGTATGATTTGTTTGCGCCTTCGTATCTGCGATACCCATTTGAAGTCAAAGAACCCACGTAAAATTCCTGCTTTCAGCTCTGAAAGTTGCTCCCTGCGATATACAATTTTTATTGCTTTTTCGAAAAAATAGTTCACAGGGCTCCATATATCTTGATGGCGATGAAATCTGTCACGTTAAAAGGAAGTCTGTTTACCACTGCAGAGGAAAAAAAAAATCCGGTTCCTGCCTCAAACCACTGAGAATTTGCAAGTTCCTTCCACGGTGGTAGATGGAAGCAATCTCATTAGTGTGAGTACCAGAGGTTAATTCTAATGGTTAGTATCCTGCAAACTGACACACTGATTTCAAGTTTTCCTTTCACATAAGTATCACACGACTTTAACACTCGTGGCCATATCCCCGGCTGCCCTGACCTAAGCTTCTCTCTCTTAGAATGTCTGCTGCATGTGGCTGTTACACACATCTTCCCTGAGTGTGCTATTCCTCTCCCCAGGGTCTACAGAAGAAAGCCTGAATCCTTTAGCCCAGCAGTGAGGCTCCTCAGAAAACTCCAGCCCAGACGGTTTCTCAAAAAATTAAAAATAGAGTCACCCCACAATCCAGGAATTCCACTTCTGGGCATCATCTCTCAAAACTGCTCGGAGCAGCATTGTTAGCGATAGGCAAAAGATGGAAGCGAACCAAATGTCCGCAGACAGATGAATGGATAAACAAAATGTGGTCTACCCACGTAATGGGATATTATTCAGCCTTCGAAAAAAGAAAGGAAACTCCTGGGGCACCTGGGTGGCTCCGTCCATTGGTTAAGCATCTAACTCTTGATTTCAGCTCAGGTCACGATCTCACGGTTGTGGGATGGAGCCCTGCACCGGGCGCTGTGCTGAGTGTGGAACCTGCTTGGGATTCTCTCTCTCTCCTCCTCTCTCTGTCCCTCCCCTTTCGTGCCCTCTCTCTCAGAAAAATAAAATAATATGAACATTAAAAAAAAAGAAAAAAAGGAAATTCCTACAACATGGATGAAAACGCAGGGCATTACGCTAAGTGAAGTAAGCCACTCAAAAAAGGACAAATCCTGTATGATTCCACTTACGTGAGATACCAACCAGAGCAGTCAACTTCGTAGAGAGAGAAAGTAGAATGGGGGTGCTGGGGGCTGGCAGGGGGGAGGGGCGGGGAATGGGGAGTTGTTATTTAAGGGATATCTCTGGATTCTCAGTTTGAGAAGATAAAAAGTTCTGGAGATTGGTTGTAGAACAGTGTGAACGTACTTGACATTGCTGAACTGTATAGCTAAAAATGGCTAAAATGGTAAACTTTACATGCTGAGTATTTTACAACTGAAAGAAAAACCATGAAAAGGACTCCAGTTCAGCCTTCCAGCTTCACCCTCTATTGGCTCTAAAGCTATCTGGTTGACACCCACCCAAAGTACCCGGAGCCTCCAAGCACATTTGATCCCGCTCTGCCTGCGTTGGTTACGCCCTCCCAGACGCAACAGCTGCAATTATCAGAAGACAGCCGGCCCCTCACAGCAGAGCACACCCCCTCCTACTGCGCAAAGGGTTGTCTGATCTCAGCCGACACCTCCTCCCTAGGGTGGGCCCACAGTGACACTGTCCCCGACTTAGGGCTTCTTCTTGCAAAGCATGCGGAGCTCGCTGCCTTGCTTTGTTGTAATTTGTGAGCCTGTCGGATCTTCCCCGCACTGGGTGTGGAGTACTTTGAGGACTGGCGTGGTTCTGCCCCAATTCTGTCACCCCAGAACGAGGCATTGGATCTGGCATCTCGAAGCAGGGCTTGCCAAATGGACCACAAGTGTTCTTTTGAGTCTCTCTTTCCAGGTAACTGAACTGTGGTTGGTGTGGCCAACAGAGGTATTAGGGCAGATCATCTGAGCCTCCATTGACATGTTTCTCTGATGTCCAACAAGAGCCTCGCTTTCTCCTCGTCTGTAGGAGGGAAGGCTGTCCCCCTGCCAGTCCAGCTCCCACATAGCAACCAGAATGATCCTGTACAGAGCAGCAAGCACCCACCTCCACTGAACATATAGATCAAATCATGCCGCTGCTATGTTGAAAGCCCGGCAATAGCTCTCCACTCTCTCAGGATAAAAGCTGAAGCTGCTAAATCCCATTACCCTCTGTTTCACCTCTCTCCCTGGCCTCCCCTCCACCACTCTCCCTGTGCTCACACCGCTCTGGTCATGCCGGTCTCCTCACCGTTCCTGAGACACACCCAGCATGCTGTCATCTCGGGGCCTCCATGCCGCTGCCTTCGAAAGGGTACCTCAGGATTGCCACACCTCACCCCTCACTTCCTCCAGCTCCCTGCTCACACGTCCTTGTATCAGAGATGTCTTCCTCTGACCACTCTCCTAAAGCCGAAGCAAGCCAGACCCCCACCTGTGGTTCACTCTGTGTTGCCACAGAATTTGACAGCACTTGTCATCCTCTGACATGTTACATACGTATTTGTTTATTCGTTTTCTGCATCACTTCATTAGAACACATGCACAAAGAAGGCAGAAACTTGATCAGGTCAAGTGCACTGCTAGTGCTGCATCCATAGCCTGACATGATGTAGGTACTTGGTAAGTCACTACTGAGTGGATGGATGGATGGAAGGATGGATGGATGGATGGATACATGGATGAACTGATGGATGATGGATGGATGATGGATGGATGGATGGACTGATGGATGGATGGACTGATGGATGGAAGGAAGGAAAGAAGGAAGGAAGGAAGGAAGGAAGGAAGGAAGGAAGGAAGGAAGGGTATATGGAAGGAAGGATGGATGGATGGACTGATGGATGGGTGGAAGGAAGGAAGGATGGATGGATGGATGGATGGATGGATGGATGGAAGGACTGATGGATGGATGGATGGAAGGAAGGAAGGTAGGAAGGAAGGAAGGGTGGATGGGTGGATGGAAGGAAGGAAGGAAGGATGGATGGACTGATGGATGGGTGGACTGATGGATGGATGGATGAATGAATACCTGTGGTGACTGCATAGTTGTCAGGTTTAGCACAAGGGAGTAATGCCACACCAACCTGTAAATATGGAAAATCTGTACCATCTTACTCTCTTCTTTCCTTATCTCAATCCCCACATAACATTAAGGAATGATTTCAACAATCCTTGTGGTAACCGTCACAAGATAGAGCCCACATTTAATAATCTTGCACTCAAGGTCCTGCACAAAGAGACTTGAAGTAAACCAACCCGTTTTCTGTGTTAAGTCCTCCTGGAAACATGCTCTCCGCCATCTGTCCCTATTGTTAAAATGCTGTTCAGACTTCAAAGCCCATTTCCTCCCCAAACCCGAGCAAGGCATAAAGCATACGTGATCTCTCACTTCTCAGAACTATTGTGTTGTGTCCCCACCTATCTCTCTTATGATTCATATCTTTCCCACCCCTGTCTTTTCCTCATGTGTAAAAGGGGAGAGGGACTACACTGAGTTGTAATAAGATACATGCACTGGCAACTGTGTGTACATATGTGTGTATATGTGTGCTTGTACATACACATATATGCATACGTACATATATCCTGGCACATGGCGGTGAGGTCCCAAACATGCTAACTATTCTTACTAATAACAATGTGCTCCTCCCATAGGACTGAGGCTTCTTGAGAGTTTTGTTTCTGTCCTTAATGCCCAGGCTCTGACCTTTCTCTGGTACTGTTTTTTGACTGACTGAATGAAGGATACCAGTTAGGGAAGGGATTCAGAGCTGAGGGGAACAGCATGGGAACAAGGCTTCAGAAATCTTCGTGTTTTTGCTGCGTGCTGACATTTCCAACGATGCTGACCCGATTTCCTGACACTGCATTCATTGAATTGGTTTTGAACTTCTTCTGTAAAACAGCCTCTAATTTATTGAATCCATTTGGAGGCTTGCTTTCTGCTTTCATATTCTGCTCCCAGATTTCATTCCAGTTTCTCTGACGTTAAGTTGAGACCCAGGTCCTTATTTCAAAAATTTATTATCGAACATAAACACTCTCTGCCCAACTGCAGGAGCAATTTACACCCAGCAGATGGAAGAGTCCCTTTAAGGGATAAATTAGATTCTCTCGTACATCACTTTTATATCATCACGGAGCCATAAATTCTCACAATGCTGGCCTGTAACAGAAGGGAAACCAAGCTCCGTGCCCGGAAATAACCAGGTTACTCCTGAAATTGAATTGGAATTTCCGTCCCAAGTGACACTTCTGCATGCCTTCCAGTTTTTTCCATCGGAAGATTTCTTTCCAGTTGCTAAGACCCCAGTACCACAGTAATGAAGAGGCACGGCTGATGTGGGCCCTCTTGGACCTGAGGAGAATGGCAGGTTGTTCTTGGCACAGTGACGGCAGGGAAGGGTTGGGAGGACACTTGGACCGACAAAAACAGGTCCTATCGGTTTTATCGTAGGCTTATTGGTCGTTATTGTTTTATTATGGATCTCACCGAAGGCTTGGAGTGTGCCAGACAGGCACTATGTCAGGAGTTCTAAATGGCTCGTTCATTCCATTTCCATGTAAGCCACTTTTGAAGGTGACAAAACTGAGGCGTGATGAGATGAATTTTTCTGAGCTCTTACAGCTGGCATGAGTGGTGGCGTCAGGACTCCAAACTGGGCAGTCCAATCCAACGCGCATGGGTGACAGACATGACATGGGACAGAGCTGAGTCCAAGCACAAAGTGCCAAAATTTAGGGTGATGTTAAAGTGATTTCTATAGCTCTGAATTTTTATCAAATGTATTTTCTTTCCTTCCAAGATACTGCCTTTCCTCAATCATGTAGTTTTCAGCAAAGAACTGGAAATATATGTATATGAAACATAATTTTAATCAGCATTAAAAATACACTAATTTCTATAGGAAAAAGGGACACTGCATTTGAATTCACAGATTGACGTACGCATAAATAAAACATTGCTGCTATAAAAATACAACTAACAAAAAATAAAGCTCCGGTTTGAGAAGCACCTTCCCTTTAGGGAGAAAGTTATTTACATCTTGATTTTCTTCATTAAAAGGGTAACCAGCTCTATTCCTAGGTATTTTACGATTCTTGGTGCAATTGTGAATGGGATCGGTTTTTTTATTCGTCTTTCTGTCGCTTCATTATTAGTGTATAAGAATGCAACTGATTTCTGTACATTAATTTTGTATCCTGCGACTTGGTGAATTCATGTATCAGTTCTAGCAGACTTTTGGTGGAGTCTGGGGTTTACCTAACCAAAGATGTAAAAGATCTGTATGCTGAAGGCTATAGAAAGCTTATGAAGGAAACTGAACAAGATACAAATAAATGGAAAAACATTCCGTGCTCATGGAAGAATAAATATTGTTAAAATGTCAATACTACCCAAAGCTATCTACACATTCCGTGCAGTCCCAATCAAAACTGCACCGGCATTCTTCTCGAAGCTAGAACAAGCAATCCTAAAATTTGTATGGAACCACAAAAGACTCCGAATAGCCAAAGTAATATTGAAGAAGAAAACCAAAGCGGGAGGCATCACAATTCCAGACTTTAGTCTCTACTACAAAGCTGTAATCATCAAGACAGCATGGTATTGGCACGAAAACAGACACAGAGACCAATGGAATAGAACAGAAACCCCAGAATTAGACCCACAAAAGTATGGCCAACTAATCTTTGACAAAGCAAGAAAGAACATCCAATGGAAAAAAGATAGTCTCTTTAACGAATGGTGCTGGGAGAACTGGACAGCAACATGCAGAAGAATGAAACTAGACCACTTTCTTACACCATTCACAAAAATAAACTCAAAATGGATAAAGGACCTGAATATGAGACAGGAAACCATCCAAACCCTAGAGGAGAAAGCAGGAAAAAACCTCTCTGACCTCAGCCGCAGCAATTTCTTACTGGACACATCTCCAAAGGCAAGGGAATTAAAAGCAAAAATGAACTATTGGGACCTCATGAAGAGAAAAAGCTTCTGCACTGCAAAGGAAACAATCAACAAAACTGAAAGGCAACCAATGGAATGGGAAAAGATATTTGCAAATGACATATCAGGCAAAGGGCTAGCATCCAAAATCTATAAAGAACTCACCAAGAACCACACCTGAAAAACAAATACTCCAGTGAAGAAATGGGCAGAAAACATGAATAGACACTTTTCTAAAGACATCCAGATGGCCAGCAGGCACATGAAAAGATGCTCAATGTCACTCCTCACCAGGGAAATACAAATCAAAACCACACTCAGATATCACCTCACGCTAGTCAGAGTGGCCAAAATAAACAAATCAGGAGACCACAGATGCTGGCGAGGATGTACAGAAACGGGAACCCTCTTGCACTGTTGGTGGCAACGCAAACTGGTGCAGCCACTCTGGAAAACAGTGTGGAGGTTCCTCAAACTATTAAAAATAGGTCTACCCTATGACCCAGTAATAGCACTGCTAGGAATTTACCCAAGGGATACAGGAGTGCTGATGTATAGGGGAACTTGTACCCCAGTGTTTATAGCAGCACTTTCAACAATAGCCAAATTATGGAAAGAGCCTAAATGTCCATCAACTGATGAATGGATAAAGAAATGGTGGTTTATATACACAATGGAATACTATGTGGCAATGAGAAAGAATGAAATATGGCCTTTTGTAGCAACGTGGATGGAATTGGAGAGTGTTATGCTAAGTGAAATAAGTCATACAGAGAAAGACAGATACCATATGGTTTCACTCTTATGTGGATCCTGAGAAACTTAAAAGAAGACCGTGGGGGGAGGGGAAAGGGGGAAAGTTAGAGAGGGAGGGAGGCAAACCATAAGAGACTCCTAAATACTGAGAACTGAGGATTGGTGGGGGGGTGGGGAGAGGGGAGAGTGGGTGATGGGCATTGAGGAAGGCGTTTGTTGGGATGAGCACTGGTTGTTGTATGGAAACCGATCTGACAATAAATTTCATATTAAAAAAAATGATTCCAGATACAAATAAAAAAAAAAGAGAAGGGTAACCAGCTCATTGCAGAAAATTTCAAAATGGAGAAAAGAAGGAAAGGGATTTGATGAAATCTCCGTTCAATGCCAGCACAAGGGGAAACCTTCTTCGAATCTTTTTCTGTTTGATAACAGTGTTACGCAATTTCATAAGCTATAAATTTTCTCTAAAGATCATAACAATAACTGCTTTCAATATTGCTTCATTTTCTTTTCTTTTTTTTTCAGTATATCTCATGCCCAGTGTGGAGCCCAACACGGGGCTCAAACTCACGACCCTGAGATCAAAGCCTGAGCTGAGATCAGGAGTCGGACACTTACCGACTAAGCCACCCAGGCTCCCCAGTACTGCAGGGTTTTCACAGTTAGTGTTATACATACGGGTGCACAACCGTCTCAAGTCTTCAAAGGGGAGGTATACCGTTTATGAAGCCAATTTCTTTCCTTTGGGTTATTTTAGAATGATCAATTATCATAAGTAGTGCTGTGTTAAATATCCTCACACCTCGTATGCAGGCCAGACTGAAGCCATACCATACATTCCAAGAAGTGACATCAGTGGGTTGAAGTGTATGAATATTCACCAAGTGCTTGAAACTTATTCTCAAATGTATTTCCAAAAGGGTTGTTACAGTTTTTGCCACCAGCAAATATAGATTCAGACTTCCCAGAGAACGTTTTTCTAGAATGCTTTGTCTTGGGAAATACCCAAAAGCAAAGCCCAACCTAGGTACCCTCATCCCCCCAAAAGTCTGGGTGATCCTCAGGGACAGATTTTATCCTGGCTCCTCTGTGTTCTGAATCGCTTTCCACATGGCTCTCACCGAGCACTTTCCACACTGGCTGAGATGGTCATTATTTATGTCTGTCACCTAATCCAGCTGTGAGCCAGGGGGGCAGGCACACAGTAGGTGCTCAGTGCATAATTAAGAAGCATTTGGGAGGGGCGCCTGGGTGGCGCAGTCGGTTAAGCGGCCGACTTCAGCCAGGTCACGATCTCGCGGTCCGTGAGTTCGAGCCCCGCGTCGGGCTCTGGGCTGATGGCTCGGAGCCTGGAGCCTGTTTCCGAGTCTGTGTCTCCCTCTCTCTCTGCCCCTCCCCCGTTCATGCTCTGTCTCTCTCTGTCCCAAAAATAAATTAAAAACGTTGAAAAAAAAATTAAAAAAAAAAAGAAGCATTTGGGTTCTGAAGAAAGGGACCACATACTTATGTATCAGGGTTTCTATCGCGCTGTCCCGCACACAGTAAGTGCCAATTAAATACAGTAAAACCTTGGTTTGCGAGCGTAATTCGTTCTGGAAACATGCTTGTAATCCAAAGCACTTGTATACCAAAGCGAATTTCCCCATAAGAAACAATGAAAACTCAGATGATTCGTCCCACAACCCAAAAATATTCACATAAAAATGGTTCCAATACTGTAACACAATACAAAATAATAAAGAAAATACAAAATATAAAGAAAAATAAATTGACCTGCAGTTACCTTTGAAAACCTTCGTGGCTGGTGCGAGGGAGACAAGAGAGAGGAGGGTTACTGTGTAGGACGACTTTCAGTATCACTAATGGAATCACTGCTGCCTATTAGCTCAATGGAATCTTCTTCTGCATGGAGGCCCTTGTTTACGCTCTCGCGGATGTTGACTACAGTATTAATAAACTCTTGTCATACACTGCATTTAATGTAACTGGCAATAAGGCAGCAGAGGAAAGGGTCTCTATCTGCAGGCAGCCTGACCTAGAACGGAGCAAAGCATTTCTAAGCTCACTCTTGTCTGGAAAAGCAAAGGACTGTCCACAGGTGCTTCGAAGTGACCAAAAAAAAAAAAAAATACACTAGTGTCAGTTGTGGGCACCTTCCAACGCTCTGAAAAATCACTGATTTCTGCCAAACACCACACCTGAGACTGAGCATCCAAGCATGGGAGACGATCACCCACAATCCCACAGTAAGTGAGAGAGAGAGAGAGAGAGAGAGAGAGAGAGAATCATTGGCTCAGTTGTGGTCATGTGACATTCGGCATCACGTAGTACTCGTATTACAAGACACCACTCATTTATCAAGTTAGAATTTATTAGAAATGTTTGCTCGTCCTGCGGAACACTCGCAGAACAAGTTACTCACAATCCAAGGTTTTACTGTACTTACTAACTCAATGAATGTCAACCAGAGATTCGATGTACTTCAAAGCCTGCCCGGGCAGAAAGAACCAAGTCTCAGGATATGTTCTTTCAATTCCTTGGGCCTCACTCTCTCATTTAAGGTATAAACACTTACAAATACCTACTATGTGCCAGGACCTATTTTAGGTAACCAGGAAAGAGGTGATTCTGAAAGCATCTTGAGAAAAATCCTCACTGAAGTATGAACAGAGCTCACGTGGATGCCCCGAGGAGAAGTCACCCAGAGAAGGGTGGTGTCTTCGCACGGGAGCGGCCTGGAGCTGGAACGTGACTGCGGTCGGTTATACTGTGCCCTCCCGCCCCCAGAAGGTATATCCAAGTCCCAACCCTGGTACCTGTGAAGGTGTTTTAAGATGTAATTCAATTAAGTAATTCGAGATGTGATTGCCCTGGGTTTAAGGTGAGCCCCACATCTTTCAGTTTCCCAGTAGCCCTGTGGGAGGAGATCACTCCTCCTGTTAACAGAGACAAGCCCTGGGGCACCTGGGTGGCTCAGTCCGTTAAGTGTCTGACTTCAGCTCACGTCATGATCCCATGGTTGGTGAGTTCAAGCCCTGCGTCGGGCTCTGTGCTGACAGCTCGGAGCCTGGAGCCTGCTTCGGATTCTGTGTCTCCCTCTCTCTTTGCCCTGCCCCTGCTTGCATTCTGTCTCTCTCTTTCAAAAATGAAGATTTAAAAATTAAAAAAAAAAAGAGAGACAAGCTCAAATCAGAGAGGTAATGGACTTGCCCAAAGTTGTTTGCACCTGGCACATGACATAAGACCTCTCAGCGCCAGCCCTCACGGTGGTGAGTGGGGGACCATGACCCTGCCTACACATGGGGTGCCCTTGACCCCTCACCCTACGGTCAGGTGCAGAGTCTGGGTTTCTCTTCCTCACAATCGCATTTCCCGCGTCCAACCACTCGGCAAGCTTAGGTCAGAGGCTTGGTTTGTTTGTTTACAAATTCCACTCGTCATCAGATATGACCCAAACTGGGAGCCAAGAAGGGCAGTCTACTGCCCACAACTCAACTAAAGCCCCTGAAGCCACTGGTTCAGAAGATCTTGGCTCTTCCCATCTTTCACCTACGTTGCCATGACATGAGTTACGAGCCTTTGCCAAGGGAGGACATGGGATGAGCAGCCCAGCCATATTTCCACACTTGGCATAATCTCTATTCCTATCACTTGGACAGACTTGATTTCCGAATTCACTGGGATTGGCCGACGAAAAGCATCATCCCAGCCTCATGTTGCAAACAGTTTCTTGGGAAAGGCACATGGGCAATTTTCCCAAATTCTCAGTTCACCTTTACAGAATTCAGAAGGTATAAACCTAAGACCGTGAGTCTATTTACCAAAAAAAATTTTTTTTAAACCATAAACACACAAGCAATGCAAACTAAGGGCACACTTTCTCTCCCCATCAATTCATGCAAAACCTACTGGATGCTGGTGCCGTGCGCACAAGAAAATAAGCAACTCGCCAGGGAATGCCAAGAACTTCAAGGAGGAAGGAGGTTGCATACGGTCACTTAACGTAAAAGTTTTATTTGCATGTACGAGCAAAAGCCAAAGAGTTTTGCCTTTCTATCCGTTAGTCACAGGACGTTTCCTTCATGAAAGCTTGGGTAGTGGACAGATATTACTTGTAAATCAGTGGAGAAGTGGGCTATCAGTGAGAGTGTGGTGACGGGGCGGGGGGTACCTACTGTTTGCTCCTGGGTTAAGTTACTTTTTCTCCATGAGACCCAGTGGTCTCACCTGTATAAGGCAGCTGATAACGGGACCCACTTCAGTTGGCTGTTTTTGGGATTAGACGTGGCCACACCTGCAAAGCACTTTAAACAGAGCTGGCACATGCAAAGCGCCTGGCAAATGTTGATGGCCATGATGGGGGTAGCATCCGAGAAGCACGCTGGTTTCTGTTTTGTAACTTCCAATGACCTGTTCTAAATATGGGGACTACCCACTACATTTAAATGCTAACTGCACATAAATGTGAACAAGGCTCAGTTCCAAGCCCCGCCCTGGAAAGGACTCACTTTCTCATCTTATTCCCACCCAAAGACACAAAATGTCAAAAATCCCATGGGTATGTGCCTTCTTACATGCTAATATTTTTAAGATAAAATTGTCCGTGGCGAACATGAACGGTGAACTTAAAGAGGGAGTTTGAGGCATGTGATTTATTTTAATGGTTTCTTTATTTTCAAAAAGAGAGAGAGCGAGTTGGGAGTGGAGAGAGAGAGAGAGAGAGAGAGAGAGAGAGAGAATTCCAAGCAGGCTCCGTGTTGTCAGCGCAGAGCCCAACGTGGGGCTTGAACTCACGAACTGTGAGATCATGACTTGAGCCGAAACCAAGAAGCGAATGCTTAACTGAGCCACCCAAGTGCCCCAAGGCATGTGCTTTAAATCAGTGGAAATGCTCACACTAAGGGAAGGATTGTCCCTTATCTTTCACGCACATTCTTTTGAATCTTTTAAACTTCATTACACATATTATTTATTAAAAAAATAAGATCTGGGTGTAACCCTACACTCCACACCAAAAACAAGTAAAAACAAAAATTGAAAAAAAAAGGATTCACTTCTTTATTTCCTCAGTGTATTCAATGAAGTGACAAAAAAAGATACATTTTATAAAAATCAGTATTTGTATACTTTTAAGCAATTTGTAGCAAAAAGGGTTGATAATGCTAGTTTAACTAAAGGAAGAAGCTTTCTGGTGTTTCAGGATTAAACTATTATTGGTCCTAGAGATAAAAGGTTTTTCCCAAAGTAAAAAACTTTACAAACAAATTATTCCTGGGAAAAATCTGACAGTAAGCAGGTATTTTGTTAAGGCTGAGTCCATTCAGCCCCCAACTCCAAGGCAAGGCTGGAGAGTTTTCTCTAGCACCTGATGGGACTCCTGTCCTGGGAGGAAGGACAACTGTGGGCCCGATGAGGTGAGCCATCGCTGGGACCGCTAAGTGTTGAGACTGTACATTCATTTACACATGAGGCAAAATCAGGGCCGAAAGCACAGGAATGCACAGTACAGGCCAGCCACGCTTCATCCGGAGAGCTTCCCAAGGGAGGAAAACGCCCTGTCCTGGGGGTTTCAGGCAGGCAGAGCAAAATCTGATAGAAGTCACCCCACTGGAGAAAATTTTCCCCAAAAGGAGCTTGAAGATGTTGCCCCAAACCCACTCTGGTCAGCATTTAGACCACCTCTTGGTTCAAAACACCAATCAAATGGTTGCCCTTCATAGGCTCGTATTTGTGCCACAGAATTGGATCTAAAACAACAAGAAGAGAAGAGAATTCCTGGTGACCTGACCCTCACCTGAGCCACAAGTTCCCTTCCAATCGGCTCATTTTCCCCGAGTGGATGGACGGAATGCCACAGCTCCTACCACGGACCACGGAGACTCTAAGAAGCCATTACTATTCATTTCCTCCTTTTTTTTTTTTTTTTTTTGATGAAAAGTGAAGTATCATACATCAAAAGAATCACGACTACCTAATGGGGTAGACAGGAAAACATCAAGACGTTTTTACCCTCAAACATGAGATTTCAAAGGAGCTGCACATCTGTGGCCCACGACTTTGGGCCCCAGCAGAGACCTTGGAGAGGCTGGCGTCTCAGATGTCAAGGGACCCACGGGCAGAAAAGTTACAGGAAGCAGAGCAAGGAATGGAGATGGACTTATCGAATGTGAACTTGTATTTGTGAGTGATTTCAAGGAAGTCTGTCTTTCCTTCCTTTCTTCATTTCTTCACTGATTCAGTAAATGGTCATGCTGGGCAACGAGTCAGGTGTTGAAAATCCAAAGATGAACAAGGTAGAAAAGATATCTGCCTCCAGGGAGTGGGCAGACAGGCAGGTTTCTTCTCTGGTAACCTAGAAACATGGTAAATGACTCGGTCACCCAGCTGGGATTGCATCCCAGGAAAGAAGTGGACGGTGGGCTTAGCAGGGTGGGGCATGGGATAAAGGCAGTGGGGACACCCTCTGAGGAAGGGAGCGTCTGGTCCTTATTTTGGGTCTGTCTAGGGGTTGCCCAGACAGGACATCAGTTAGTCAGGACATAACCTCAGCTTGCCTTTTGCGTCTGGGAAGGCAGCAAGGTGTGATGGAGAGAGACTCTGACCACAAGCCATACTCCAACTTCGAATCGCAATCCCGCTGCTTTTTAACAGTGTGACTTGGGGGTAGGACCTCAACCACCAGAAGCTTCACACACCCATGGAACAGAGCCTGCCTTGGGGGCATTTGTCGTTAGATTCTCAAGTGCTTATGTTCACGCTTATACGTGCATGAACACTCATTCATATCAGCACGCTGTCAGCAGTTCAAGGCAATTTGAACAATTAAGTGGCGTGGCGGGGATCGGCATGGGATCCGGGGTCAGACTATCTTGGCTTAACCCTGGTTCCACTATCTCCAGTTGGGGGCAGGGGGCAAATCACCCAATCTCTCTGCAAAATGCTGGTTGTAGCACCTAGCCCATTTTGTTTTTTAAGAGTTTATTTTGAGAGAGAGAGGGAGAGGGAGAGAGAGGGAGAGAGAGAGTGCTGTTAGCACAGAGCCCAAAGCGAGGCTCAAACCCTCGAGCCCTCAGATCATGACTTGAGCTGAAACCAAGAGTCAGATGCTTAACCAACTGGGCCACACAGGTGCCCCTAGCCCATTTGATTGATGCCAGGATTAAATAAGCTGATATTTGTGTGTGCTCTATCTATCTATCCAACACACACATTTGCATACATATGCACACGTACACATAAACACACGTGTGTGCATATGTGTGTATATATGTATATGTGTACCGACATACAGAAGTTCAATAAACTTGATTCATTGTGACTTTTGCCATTCATTTGATCTTGTATGATTGGTCCTTCTGGACACCTCGTCCAGTGACCCTGCCGTGGCTGAACATCCTTCTCGGGAAGTGCTTTTGGGGCCTTCAGAAAGGCCATTCTCAATTACCAGCTGGACCATGTCACTGCCAAGCTTCAGCCCATCTGTGGATGACACCAGCAAGGGCCTCACGGTGTGTTCCTCACCAACCTGAGCAGGGCAGGCTCTCCCCCCCACCCCCCCGCCCCCGCCTCTGCCCAGGCCTCCCACATCCAGGTGCTTCTGCCCGGTGCCTCCTGTATTCCATCTTGGGGCTAATCCCTCCTTGTCCTCAAATCACTACAAGTCGAATGTCCCAGAGGAAGCCTCCCCAGCTTCCTCTGTGTCCCCTGCCCCACCCTGCATCCCAGTCTGGGCTGGGTGCCTTCCTCGGGGCTCCCGTAGCCACTGTGTGGCCCCCTGGTGTGGGTCCCCATCTTGAATTGCAATAATTTGACCCCAGAATGGTTGCCTCTTCCACCTAGGAGAGCTGCTCATCATTTTTTCCCAAGGGCTGGCCACCTTCCTGGTTGAAGAACGAAGGACTGACACACTCTAAAAAGTAGATCTCAATTGCTTGAGAACAATGGTTTATTTTCAACACTAAATGATATTCCCCTACTCAGACACTTTCAAACTCAAGGGGTATACTCTGAAATACCTTGTGCTTTCTATAGATCTATAACACCATCCTCAAAGGTGGGAGATTTGTCACCACCGAGTATATGAGAAAAGAGTAAACACCAGGTTCCATAGTCAGTTCTCCAGACAAAGCAAAGAGAATGAAGCTGCTACAAGTTGCCAGGCACAGTTAAATGCTTTATGACCTCTTGCTCATGGAATTTGCACAACAGCCCAATGAATTCGGCATCATCAGGTCCGTTTTACAGATTTGAAAACTGAGGTCCAAATAAGCAGCTGGAGTTCAGTAACTTGCCCAAGGCCACCAAGACAGAAGACACAAGTTTCTGGTGATCCAACCGAGGCCTGCATTGGCAGAATGATTCTACAACCTTCACGTGTGGCAACTTTCAAGAAAGCGACATCCGTTTGTCTGTATAAATATGGCAGCAGGGGTCGTCTGGCTGACTCAGCTGGCAGGCGGCGCGTCTGCCGACTCTTAATCTCAGGGTCATGAGTTTGAGCCCCACCCTGGGTGGGGAGCTTACTTAAAAAAATGTGGCGATGGCAATGTCTAGCACAGAAGGAGCGGGAGGTTCATAAATTCATCTGTTGAATGAACGCAACACATTGCACGGCATTATCATATATCCTTATGCCCAGAGTGCACAGCCCATAATTTCAAGTCTGAACGCACGGTGAAGGGACTTGTTGAATTACACAGGAGGGAAAAAAGTGGACTCAAATCCCTGCCAAGTCTACCATTTTAGAAATGGTAAGGTAGGTGGATTTTTAAACATTTCTCTAAGTTGTGAGCTCGCTCCTTTTCTCCAGGGTAGATCTGGAGTCTGAGGGCAGATGATCTGATTTTTAAGTACAGTGACTTAGAAACACTGGCTGAAATGAAAACGTGGTTCCCACCATCACGCTCATATGTCACAGTTCCAGTTCCTGCCTATCTTTGGCTCTGCTCTGGGAGGCTGGTACCCATATCTCACCAACGTCCACGTGACTCCGTGTCTGGGGCAAACGAGGCCAACTGATCATCTTTTGCACACTAGTGCAGCAGCGGCTGTGATAATTCACAAATGACGTTTGTAAAACGGACCGGCAAAGAACGTGGTCCTTTGAGCACTTTGAAAGAACCCTGCCAGTGCACAGAGGTGACGGCGGCATGGGGTAACCTTCCTCAACAAATACAGCACAGCGCTTACAGACACAGAGTCTGGAGCCAGGGTTGCTGCGTGCAAAGGCCGATGAATGGCCACATAAATGGACAGCGGGCCTGCAGCGAACACGCGGCATTACACTGAACAACCCCTTTACGACTACGTACGACTACTACCATAACTTCCTCTTCCTCCTTCCTGATCTTGTTCGTTGTGTGACGTTAGCCATCTGTATCAAAATTAGGGATGCAAATAATCCAAGGAATCAATGGTTCTGAAAGTGATCTAACACAGAAACAACCCCTATCACTTTCTCCCCATCTCTCTCTCTCCATCCATCCATCCATCCATCCATCTTGTCCAGGTGACAATTTTGGTAGACATAGCTCCTTTCCTCTAAATAATAGATAACTTTTGCATTTCAGGCTCCATCTATTGGCCTCCCACTGTGGAAAATGAGGATGTAACACTCTTCCCCCCCTATTCCCCCGGCCCCCAGAAGACACGGTCATCTTCCCCTCCAGCCATTCCCCAGTGGAGTTTTGTATTTCTGGTTAGACTGACCTTCAGGGCTGCACTGATTATGATTGTATGGAGTGAATTCACGTAATAAGCTGTGCTACAAACAGACAACATCCTGTACAATGCTTCCATTCCCTAGAGTTAATAACTGTCTTTTATGTATTGTTGAGCTTTTTCCTAAACTTCTCATTTATTCAACTTCAGATGCTTCGCCAACTAAATAAGTTCCTCTCAAGGCATCCAGAGGCATCAGGAATCCCACCAGCCCATGATTCCTGGAGAAGTCTGCCCCAGGGTATTTCGATCCACTCTAGTCAGCACTGGTCAGGGTCTACACCGTGGGCACAACCGACATCCTGGGACCTCCCTTTATCACCATCCTGGAGACTCCCTATGCCTCTCTCCTCTGCTGGAGCCACACATTTTCCATTCCTTCCCCCTTCCTGATTTATTCCTTTATTTTCGTGGAGTCCACCTCTTTTTCTGATAGTTCCTTGAGAAAAAGGAAATGTAAGGTACATTTTTTGGAGACCTGAACTTCTGGAAATGTACACCCTCACACTTGATTGAGAGCATGTGTCCGCTGCCTTCTAGCACCTGATAAACCCCAAACACGTCTGATTCCTCAGCCTTTATATATAGCCTGCTGTTCATCTGTGGAAGCTTATGGGACCTGGGGTTTGTCCTGATGGGCATCTTTCAATCTGGAAACTCAGCTCTTTCAGGTACAGGAGATATTCAATAATTATTTCATTGATCATTTCTCCCACTATGTTTTCTCTCTTGTCTCTCTCTCATCTGAGGTTAGGATTACCAGACGGTTGTCTCATTTTCTTCTATTTCCTCTTGTATTTTCATTTTTTTAATTTTTTAATGTTTATTTATTTTTGAGAGAGAGACAGAGAGACACAGAGAGAGAGAGAGAGAGAGAGAGAGAGAGAGAGAGAAGGGGAGGGGCAGAGAGAGGGAGACAAAGAATCGTAAGCAGGCTCCAGGCTCCGAGCTGTCAGCACAGAGCCCGACGTGGGACCTGAACTCACAAACTGTGAGATTATAACCTGAGCCGAAGTCAGACACTTAACCAACTGAGCCACCCAGGCACCCCTCTCGTATTTTCTATTTATCCTTCTATATTACTGTATGAGGGATGTCAACTTTGTCTTCTAACGCATCTTTTGAGTTTTTCATTTCTACTGTCACATTTTTAATTTAGAAGAGCTCCAATGTTTTCCAAATTTTAAATAAACATGGTGATTCTTATTATGTATTTCTTATTATATACACATTTCTTATTATATAATTGCAAAAATCTTTTTATCCCTCTGGAAACACTGACCACGGTTATTTTGCTATTTTCTCCTCCTCGCATGGTGTCTATTCATTCCAAGATTTGTTTTTCCTCTTTCCATTTCATTGTTTGGACCTCACTGTTTGTGCCAGGAGATTTCCATATGTCTTATAACCCTTGGTCATCGGTTACCTAGTTGGCAGCTTATGACAAATGAGTGGGGTTGTTGGCTGTGAACTACGTGCTAAGTGGTGGTGGGGAAGCTGTGAAGTCAAGTCTCTTTGCTCTTGGATCACCCCTCACTGAAATCACAGTTTCCTGCCTGGAGGAAGGTCTGAATATGCCACTCTTGGAGCCCAGCTGGCATGGGGAGAGGTTGTGTATTTTAGCATCTGGTTGGTATACTCTTTCCTTCTAAGCTTATTTATTTATTTGGAGAGACAGAGAGAGCACGAGTGGGGCGGGCAGAGAGAGAGGGAAACATAGAATCCCAAGCAGGCTCCGCGGTGTCAAGCACACAGCCTGACGCAGGGCTTGAACTCACCAAGGGCGAGATCGTGACCTGAGCTGAAATCAAGAGCCACACGCTCAACCGACTGAGCCACCCAGGTGCCCCGATACACTCTTTTCAATACAATGTCCCAACTCAAGTAAGCTTGGTGTACTTCAGTGCAAACCCTCGCTAATTTTTGCATCTTTAGGGAGCAAACATTATTTGTCTGCTTGGGCAAAATTACTCAGACGATTCCTCAGCCATCGAGTTACTCACAATGGACAAGCAGCTCTGGGTTCTCAATACTTCCTAAAAGGCTTTCAAACAGTTCACCTTACTTTAGCCTCCTTTTTACTTCCCTTCTTCCTTCCATATATACTGATGACGGTCAGTCCCTGCCCCTAGGGAGCACTCTTCAGCGTCCATCAGCGCTCGGCTGTCCCCAGTGACAACCTGGAATTTATGTTCTTGGACACTAATCATCCACCACTCTCCGTTTTCCTTCAGAACCTCCCCCCGCCATGTTTTTCTCTAGTCTCCTCTTTAGTCTTCCCCATCTTTGTGAGGTTGTCATTTACCGAACCTTCTTGCTGCCGTTTTACTGGAGTTCCAGGAGGAACACACTGTAGATGTGTTTGTGTGTGTCTGTGTGTGTGCATGCTTAATCTACCATTTTTACCTAGAAGGTCAAGTCTTTCCTTGCCATGTCTTCCAAAATCACACGTCATAAGAAGAGCAGTGAGGCACGGCGCAACACCCAAGGTGAACAAATCTGGAGCCACTCACGCCAGCCCCCTCCTCTGGAAAGAGCGAGAAGACTTTGCTTGTGACACCATCACTTTGGGAAGCCTCTGGCTGGCCTCCTGCCTCTGCAGACAAACTTGCTTTGCCGGCCTGCTTGGAGTGCCAGAGCTGTGCACGGGCAGCGGGAAGCAAGGGTTCTGAGCAAGGAGCAGAAACCCAGAGCTTATACCCAGAGCCCAGGGCCAGCCCCGAGGCATTCCCAGGAGAAAGAAATCCTCCCCGCGGCACAGCACCGATTTCACGTATGGAAAGGAAGACAGTACATTCCCTCAGACTCCCAACTAACGCCACGTGACCTTTCTAACGTGAGACTGGGGGGCCAGAACATTCCAGCCTCCTGAAGTCACGCTGCAACGGAGAAGCAAAGGCCAACCACCAGCCGCGTCTCTCTGTGGCGGGGTGGTGGCCTCGGACGCAGGTGACAAGGGAGCGGGCCGTCTGTAGAGGATGTAAGGGCGGGAAGAGGCTGTTCTGATGTTCCTGAGCTCCACCTGCTGCCCCTCCGGACAGACGTCGGTGAGGAAATGCCCCGCCCGGCCTCCCAGCGGGCCATGGCCCCCAGGCACCCCTCTGGCAGCCCAGGCACCTGTGGATGATGTGGAACCTCTGCAGATACTCCAGGGCCAGCGCCAGCTCGCAGATGTACAGCTTCACCGCCCCCTCCGTGAAGTGGACGTTCTGCTGCAGGTGGTAACGCAGATCTCCGCCCAGGAGCAGGTCCACCACCATGAACATGTCCTCCTCGTCCTGGAAGGAGTACCTAGGAGCGCAGAGGGACAGAGCAGGTTAGGGGACAGAGGTGCTCCAACGTCCTCTGGACCGATGCCCCCGTTTTACAGAAGCGTAACTTGAGGCTCAGAGAGAGGCACTGGTGTTACCGAAGTCACAGGGCTCTCGCAGACAAATGGCATTTTAACCAATGCCAGACATCAACACATGACTTTAAGTTTTAAGATGTTTTAGGGGCTCCTGGGGGGCTCAGTCGGTTGGGCGTCCGACTTCGGCTCAGGTCACGATCTCGCGGTTCGTGGGCTCGAGCCCCGCGTCGGGCTCTGTGCTGACAGCTCGGAGCCTGGAGCCTGCTTCGGATTCTGTGTCTCCCTCTCTCTCTGCCCTGCTTGAGCACTCTCTCGTCTCTCTCAAAATAAATCAATAAACTTTAAAAATAGAATAGAAAATTTTTAAAGTTTTTATTTAAATTCCGGTTGATTAATATACAGTGTAGTGTTAGTTTCAGGTGTCCAATCTAGTGATTCAACACTTCCATATACCAGGTACTCATCACAACAAAGTGTGCTCCTTAATCCCCATCCCCCATCTCCCCCAGCCCCCCAACCACCTGCTCTCTGGTGACCGTAAGTTCGTTCTCTACAGTTAAGAGTCTGTTTCTTGGTCTGTCTCTCTCCCTCTTTTTTTTTTTTTTTCCTTCCTTTGCTTGTTTGCTTCGTTTCTTAAATCCCACAGCAGAGTGAAATCATATGGTACTGGTCTTTCCCTGACTGAGTTATTTCACTTAGCATAATACTTTCTAGATCCATCCATGTTGTTGCAAATGGCAGGACTTCATTCTTTTTTTTTTTTTTTTTTAATGGCTGAGTAACAGTCCAGTGTATACATTACTTTGTCTTTAGTACCTGCTTTAACTAGGTGTTTTTGGGACCTGAGGTAGGTACTCTCCAAAGCTGCACCCCCCTCCCCGACGTCCCTCTCTTCCCTCCCACCACACGCGACTCCCCACACGGAGCCTGGTTCTGCGCCCACTGAATGCAGTGATGTTCTGGCAAGTCTGCGTCCAGGCCTGAAGGGAACCAGCAGCTTCTACTCGAACTGCCTTCCAGGACCCGGCCAGAGCCCAAGCCCCACGGAGAGGCCACAAGAAGGAAAACAGGAGCTCCAGCCAACCGCCCTGGCTGAGCAACCAGGGACAGCCAGCAGCGACCGGCAGCTTGGGAGTTTTTTTGGGGGGGGTTGTCCGTTTGTTTGTTTCAGCAACAGAGAATGACACGTTACTCAATTCGTTTTTACAAAATGCATTCAGGCTTCCTCAGGACTAAAGAGCCAATATATAGAACCTCAGGATGGTGTTCAAACCTCGAAAGAGGAATCTCACCCTTGTAAAATGTTTTCACATTCCATACAGAACCATGGGAAGTTAAGGGAATCCTGAGATATAACCACAGAATGACAGACTGTTTTCATGGGGGCTTAGACCTTTGACTCAGACCCTCGGAGATTAGACCTGGGCCATCCAGGCTCTTCCCCTCGTTCGACAGAAGAGCAAACTGGGGCCCAGAGGGAAGAAGGGACCCAGCGAGTCAACAAGAAGACGGGCACACGAACCCCAGACCCAGTCTCTCCCCAGCGCATTTACAACCACACACCACTAGGTGGTGCTGTGACGCACGCACTGTGCTCCCCCAACCTGGGTGTGTTTCCTGGATTCAAGCGGCCAATATCTCATTTAGGATTTTGCATAGTGTTGCGATGGCACTAGCCCACATTTTCCTACCTGCCACTGCGCTGGCCCAGATTTGGCATCATGGTAATACCGGACTCTACGATGAAGTGGGGCTCTTTGTCTCCATTCAAGAAGCGTCTGTGAAAAGCATCGCTAGTTTGTGGCAAGTCTGGTCTCAAAATGCCTGTCATGCCCACACTTCGGGTTCGCTGGGGATTCTCCCTTTCACTTCAGGGGCTCCTGTTGGCGCTGTCTGATGACTCCCGCTCCTCCCCTTCGGCAAAGAGATGAGCAGATGAATGGCCCCGGCTGACTAGGAGGTGTTTACACACGTCCCCTGGCTGCTGGTGTCAGTTCATCAGGACCCCTTGGGGTGCTCCCTGGGACGGATGAAATAAAAGCCTTCTCCTCTGGGCTTGCCAGGCTAGACGCTGTGAAACCCTCTTGCCCCAAATGGGGGTACAACCCACCTGCAGCGGGAAGCGGCAGAGGGTCAAACAGGGTGAGGGCTAAACACAGAGAGAAGCCTTGTTGGAGATGCTGGCTCCAGCCTGGACAGAAGCCTGAACCTTACACTCACCACGCACAACGACGCGCCTTCTGACCTAAGCTACTTGACACGGTCTTTCTGTCATTTGGAACCCAAAGAGTCAGCTGGTACATCTCTCTGCGTATTTGCTACTGGAGAGGAGGGTTCAGATGCTTAAAAAGGAACCACAGGAATTAGCTCTAAATGCCTCCTACAGATGCCCAATTTGTATTCTGAGAGTTGAAGGACTATTGAAACATCACATGAATAACCAGTTGAGTTCTGCACCCTTGTTCACAGCTAAACTGTCAAAGGGCATCTCATTCGATATTCTGTCAGAACTCTTTGGAGGGGCAACGTGAATTTCTAGGAGAGAAACTTGCAGACCGGAGTGAATTTTAAGACGAAATCCAACAGGCGAAGAGAACAGGAATTTAAGCAATAACTCAGGTTGTTGTGGCTTTCTCTCGCCACAGATCCAGTTTTTGCCCTGGGCCATGGACTCTACATCCCCAAGGAGACTCAGCACTGTTATTGGAGAACAGAAAATGACCTTTCATTTATCTCTGCAGCTTTGTGCAATGCTTCCTTTTGCCTCCTCTTGGGCTGGAATGGTAAGTATGTCCTCACAATAATGCTGCACATTGTCATGGAAATGGAGATCACAAATGAGAAACCTGCACTCTATCCTGGTAACCCTGAGCCATGGAGAAATCAATTAGGCTCTCCTTCCAACATCAAAGAAGTTCAGGAGTTTGGAAGGCACCAGTTTTGGCTTGGATACGGAAATTTACCAGCACGCAGAACCCTGTGTCTGGTTTAAAAAAAATTTGTTCCTTAATTTCCAAAAAGCTTGCTCCAAAAAGCTTTAAAGGTTACTTGCAAAATACGTATCATTTAGCAAAATTAAAAGTAAGTAAGCCATAGATCGGGTCAAAGAATAAAAAAGGGACTCAAGAAACTGTAAGCACGCAAAAATACCCCAATTCACGGTCAGCAAGCTCGTGTGTTGGCCCCAAACAGGCCATAAATGTGTGTCTGACCTTTCCGGCAAAGCAGGAAACACGATCAGCCTTATGATCCAGGGTCAACGTGGAAACAAGAAACCAGTTGTTTAGGAAAAGCATGATTATTCCCGGTGCGAAGCCAGAAGGAACTTTCTCCCACTATATTCTTACAACGACGGCATTTTGAAACGCGGCAAACAACGGTCTGCATGAAGTACCTCTACAGAGTAACACGCTTAACAGGGATTTTTTTGTACGATGCTCAAGAGACACTGAAGGCATCAAGGTCCAAGTCTGTAACAGCAGCACCTCATGGAGAACAGAGAGGTGGTCTGGTGTCATGCTCACGGAAGAGCTTTCTTAACCGAAGGATACATCTAGAGGAGACACCTGGTGAACGCCCTCAGGGACCGCGTCCCAAGTGTGGGATGGCCCACGCATCCACGAATCCTCTGAAGGCTTCTCTCGCGCATCAGCCCGGTGCCAGAAGCTATGAGTCAGTGGAAGAGGTCGCCCTCGATGGCTCGCCTGAGTTTGGGGTCATCGGAAGGGGGCTGGGATTTGATGTCATGGCCATGACTAGTGCCCCGGATCAACCCACTGCCGCGGATCCAGATTCACCCTGGACGTGGACCCCGCGCTCCCGCGTTCCCAAGGAGCTCAATATGGTCCCTGCCACCACCTCTCTGCTCTCGTCCACCCTTCTCTTCTCAGTGCGGAGCAGCGGTTCGCAACCAGGGGCAACGCCGCTCCCCTGGGACACAGAACAACGTCTGGAGATGCTTTGGGTTGTCCCAACTGGGAGGAGTGCTACTGGCATCTAGTGGGTAGGGGCCAAGGATGCTGCTAAGCCTTCTCCAAGGCACAGGGGGGCCCCTCACACAAAGAATGGCCTGGCCCCAGATGTCCACAGTGCTGTGGTTGAGAAACCATGGTTTAGATTCATGTTCTTAGAAGCCCTCCTCCCCAACCCTGGAAGACTGAGTTGGGGGACACTCCTTTTGGTCCTTGGTGCCCTGTAATAGCACTGATAAGGCGCCTACCACGGGCCAGGTACTGTTCCACGTGCTTTATGTGTGTTAATTCATTTTATTCTCCCAACAGCCCTTTGAGGTAGGTACTAGCGGGAGCCACCTTGGACAGGCCTGGACACGGAGGGTCAGGGAGGTTAAAGAACATTTCCCCAGGAAATGGAAGAGCTGGGAATTGGACTAACACAACCCATGTCCAGAATCTAGAACCCCTGCCTGAGGCTCTGACAGCACCTTCCTCGTGGCTCGGGGACCCTCTCTCTCCTGGTCTCTTCCCCCCCCACCAGCCAGCCATCTCTGTGCACAGGGATCAGGCCTGTTTGACACTGTCCCCCTGCGTTTAGCACATTGCCCAGAGCATCATACGCTCGGAATGAACGGGTCACAAACAGAGCACCCGTGGCCTGGGTGGCACGTTAAGTTAATCTGTTACTCCCTCCACAGGAGGCTGGGGCGAGGGGGACGGCAGCACGGAAGGAGACAGGGAAGGTGGAGGGATGACTAGAGGCAAGTCTCTGCTGGTTGCTGGGCTCTGCATTTGGTCGAAGTCATTGCTTATCGGAGCCTCCTTTTCTCTGGCCTCCCCCCTCCTCACAGAGACCAGGACCTCCCACTGGCCTGAGAGCGACTCTCCCAGTGTCCCTCCAAAGCCTCACTCCTGTGCAGGGAGCAGAAGTGAACCGTCTGGTGAGCTGTTGGGAAGCAGCTGCCAGTGGGCTCAGCTAGCTCCTTCTGGGTTCCCGCCGGGCTTCTGGGTCTTCCCACAGAGGGCTTATACTCGGTCTGCTCCCTGTAATGGCCAGAGACCTGGCCAATGGAGAGGGGGCTTGCAAGGTGACCCCACATCCATAGGGTGATTCCATTTCAAAGCCAAAGTGTTAGCAAGCCCTTGGGTGCAGAACAAAAGCCAAGTTCTTGCAACAAAGCTGATACTTTCACTTCCACGTGCCTGAGCCCCAGGGCGTCTCTTGAGTGGTCCCAAACTCAGGTGGGAAGGAAGGGTGCTCTCCATGGACCTCCCATCATCCCTCAGCCCTCACCCCATTTCACCATGCAAGGTGGGCATTACGCCCCTCATTTTTCCAACAGAGGAAGCCAAGGCCAAGAGAGGCTGACCTGTCCCCAGTTGGGTGACGCCCTTTCGTCAATAGCACGTCGGGTCCTCTAGAACCGGTGTCGGGAAGCTTGTGCACTGAAGGTCAGCCACGTTAACCATGGTGAGAAGACACATGAGTGCATACGAGAGTTGCTGTGTCCAGGGGGAAATCTGAGTGGGAACACCTGACCCAGCTCCTCCTCGTTTCTTTCTTTTTTTTTTTTTTTAACACTTATTTATTTTTGAGAGAGGAAGAGAGAGAGAGAGGGAGCGAGGGAGGGGTGGGTAGAGAAAGGGAGACAGAGAATCCGAAGCAGGCTCCAGGCTCGGAGCTGTCCGCACAGAGCCCGACGTGGGGCTCGAACTCATGAACCGCGAGATCATGACCTGAGCCGAAGTCGGACGCTCAACCGACGGAGCCCCCCAGGCACCCCCTCCTCTTGTTTCAGCTAACCTTGCTCTTACTTGGTGCCAGGAGGCCACCAGCCGACCACGTGTTGTCAGTGGCAGGGGAGGCATGGGAAAGAAAGGGCAGGAAGTCATAAACCTTTCTTAGTGCCCCAGCACCATGGTGCCACTCAGGCATTTAAAACACACGCTTTTCTCTACTTTTCTTCCCTGGGTTAAAGGGGCCAAGCCGGGAGACGCCCTGTGGGTTAGTCTTCTGGAAGCCCTAGCGGCCGGGACAAGTCGCGTGTCTCTGACATTTACCTCCTGCGTCCTTGTTGTGTGGCACCTGCCAGGACAAGGAGCTGAGCATCTCTCAGACCATTTCCTGTGCAGTCCAATCTCCAAGGGGGAGCAGACAGGGAGGAGGGCTCGCCGACCACGCTCACTGCCGGTGATTCTCAGCGATTGAATGTGCAGCAAGAGAAGAGCTAAAAATACCGTCTTAGGCTCAGGAATCCAATAATGGGATGCTGGGCCTTCCGTCCGCTCATTCTGTACACATAACAAGGAGCTTATCAAATCTGAATTGTGCTTGATACACAGAAGTCTTTAATAACATCCACAATAACCTTTTTTTTTTTTTTTTTTTAAAATTTGAACGGAGCCACACAAGAGCTCAAGCCATTCATACATCCTGGCCCCCATTGTTCTCCACATCAAGCTGATTCTGTCCCTGTCCCCTTCCCAGAAGCCAGTGTTGCTGGTTGGCTTCCACCTGCCCCCTGCGGGCCAAGTGGCAGCAAGGAGACACTCTCAAACCCCATCCGGCTCCCCAGGTCCAGGCAGTTTGGGGCAGAAGGACTCCTAGGACCATGCAAAGGTGAAGGGAAGCCCAGGTCTCCTACCAGCTGCCACTAAGCATCAGAGCTTTGCAGACCATACCGCGTGTCTACCTGTGTAAATGCAGAACACTGTTGCTGTAGCTGGATGATTTTATTTCATTTCATGTCATTTGTATCCCGCATGATTCTCAAGGTTTGCCAGTGGCTAACAAAGCAAGACTGATGGAAGAGACAGAGAGGAAAACTGTGGAACAACGGAGAAGTACGTGTGCTGAGCACCCGGACAAGCCGTGAGCAGGTAGCCCTGACCTCCCCAGTGCGAGCCAGCACAGAGCAGAGCAGAACCCAAACCTCTCCCTCGGGGGAGTTCCAAAAGAAATGTATAACCTGCATTTTTTTTTAAAGGGGCATTGAGTAAAAGAATGGGAAGTGAATTATGAGAATTCACACCGTGGGGGGCTTCCCATACACATTTGTATTCACGAATGGTCTGCAGCGTTCTCTTACTGTACTGTCCTTATCTGCTTTGGGCGTCAGAGGAATACAAGCTTCATCAAATGAACTGGGACGCATTTACTTCTCTTCCATTTTCTGGAAGAGACCGCATAAAAAATTGGTGTTAATGCCTTAAATATTTAATAGAATTCTCCAGTGAAACCATCTGGGCAGGGGATTTTGTTTTCAGGAGCTTTTAAATTATGAATTCAATTGATTTCCTCGGTACAGGATTATGGGGTTAATTTTTTTTTTCTGGGCTCGGTTTTGGTACTTTGTGGGGTTTGAAGAATGGGTCCGTTTCTTCTACGCTGTCCAATGTATGAGTATAAAAATTCTTACTCTCCTCTTCATGGCTGCGAGATCTGCAGTGATCGCCTGTGTTTTATTTCTGACGTTCGTAACTTGTCTCTTCCCTCAGCTTATATATGTCAGTCTCGCCAGAGGCTTATCAGTCTTTTTAATTATTTTTTGAAGAACCAGCTGACTGTTCCATTGATTTTTTTTTTTCCTACGGCTCTCCTATTTTCAATTTCATTGATTCCACTCTTGATTATTTCCTTCCTCTGCTTGCTTTGGGTTTATTTTTCTCTTTGTTTTTAAGGTTTTTCTTTTTCTTTTTTTTTTTTTTCAACGTTTATTTATTTTTGGGACAGAGAGAGACAGAGCATGAACGGGGGAGGGGCAGAGAGAGAGGGAGACACAGAATCGGAAACAGGCTCCAGGCTCTGAGCCATCAGCCCAGAGCCTGACGCGGGGCTCTAACTCACGGACCGCGAGATCGTGACCTGGCTGAAGTCGGGCGCTTAACCGACTGTGCCACCCAGGCGCCCCAAGGTTTTTCTTTTGATATCAACACTAGATGATTAATTTGAGACCTTTCCCCTCTTCTAATGCAAGCATTTAGAGCTATTGACACTGCCATCCCTGTCGTAGCTGGATTCCACAAATTTTAATATGTTGCGTTTTCATTTTCGTACACATATGTATCTTTATTTCTTTTAAGCCTTCTTCTTTGACCCAAGAATCATTAGAGGTTTGTGCTTAACTTCTCAGTATTTGGATATTTGCTTGCTGTCTTTCTGTTACTGATTTTACTTTGTTTCTGTCATGGGTGGAGAACATGCTTTGTCATTTCATTTCTTAAAATTTGTCAAGGTTCCTTCTGCGGCCCAGGAATTGGTATATCTGTATGAATGATCCATGGGCCCTTGGAAAAGACGCATATCCTACTGTTAAATGATCTGTAAATGTCAGTCACGTGCTAATGATTGATAGTGTTTCAGTTCTTATATCTTCACTGACTTTCTACCTAGGAATGAATGTCCAAGTCCCCGGCGAAAATTGTGGATATTTTTTGCTTCTCCTTTCAGCTCTATCAATTCGTGTTTCATGTATTTTGAACTTGTGATGTTTGACTCATTTACAACTCATTCTTACTTGGCTCATTTTTAATATGGTATCATCCTACATCATATTATCATGCATAAATTGTTTTTGCTTTTTCATTGTTGTAAGTAATGCTACAATGAGGCTCTCGATACATTTCTTCTTGTGCTTACAGACACAAGATACTTTACTAAACAAATATTCACTGAGCACCCACGACACGTCAGACACGTCAGTCAGTCACGGGTCTAGGTGTTTTAGATAATGCACATACAGAACAGAAACCATGTTCCTGTCTCTGTGGGATCTCCATAGGAGACATTAAGGCATGCTGATTAGGAGAATGAGGGACACTCTCACCACTGTTATTCAACATAGTTTTGGAAGTCTTAGCCTCTGCAATCAGACAACACAAAGAAATAAAAGGCATCCAAATTGGCCAGGAGGAAGTCAAACTTTCACTCTATGCAGATGACATGATACTCTATATGGAAAACCCCAAAGATTCCACCAAAAAACTGCTAGAACTGATTCATGAATTCAGCAAAGTGGCAAGATATAAAATCAATGCACAGAAATCATTATACACCAATAATGAAGCAACAGAAAGAGAAATCAAAGAATTGGTCCCATTTACAATTGCACCAAAACCCATAAAATACCTAGGAATAATCCTAACCAAAGAGGTGAAAAATCTATACGCTGAAAACTATAGAAATCTTATGAAAGAAACTGAAAAAAGCACAAAAAAAGGAAAAATATTTCATGCTCATGAATTGGAAGAATATTGTTAAAATGATAATACTACCCAAAGCCATCTACATATTCAATGCAATGCCTATATTAAAACAACACCAGCATTCTTCACAGAGCTAGAACAAACAATCCTAAAATTTATATGGAACCACAAAGACCCCCCAAATAGCCAAAACAATCCTGAAAAAGAAAACCAAAATTGGAGGCATCACAATCCCAGACTTCAAGATGTATTACAAAGCTGTAATCATCATAACAGTATGGCACTGGCACAAAGACACCCATATCAATGGAACAGAATAGAGAACCCAGAAATGGACCCACAAACGTATGGCCAACTCATCTTTGACAAAGCAGGAAAGGCTATCCAATGGAATAAAGACAGTCTCTTCAGCAAGTGGTGCTGGGAAAAGTGGACAGCAACATGCAGAGGAATGAACCTGGACCACTTTCTTACACCAGACACAAAAATAAACTCAGCGTGGATGAAAGACCTCAATGTAAGAGAGGAAGCCATCAAAATCAAGGAGAAAACAGACAAAAACCTCTTTGACCTCAGCCATAGCAAATTCTTACTTGACATGTCTCTGGAGGCAAGGGAAAGAAAAGCAAAAATGAACTCTTGGGACATCATCAAAATAAAAAGCTTCTGCACAGTGAAGGAAACAATCACAAAACTAAAAGGCAACTGATGGAATGGGAGAAGATATTTTCAAATGACATCTCAGATAAAGGGTTAGTATCCAAAATATATAAAGAACTTATCAAAGACCACATCCTCCTCAAAAATAATCCAGTGAAGAAATGGGAAAAAGACATGAATAGACACGTCTCCAAAGAAGTCATCCAGATGGCTAATAGACACATGAAAAGATACTCAACATCACTCATCATCAGGGAAATACAAATCAAAACCACAATTAGATACCCCATCACACCTGTCAGAATGGCTAACATTAACAACTCAGGCAACAATGGATGTTGGTGAGGATGAGGGGAAAGAGGATCTCCTTCACACTGCTGGTGGGCAGGCAAATTGGTGCAGTCACTCTGGAAAACAGTGCGTAGGTTCCTCAAAAAACTAAAAATAGAACTACCCTATGACCAAGCAATTGCACTAGTAGGTATTTATCCAAAGGATACAGGGGTGCTGATTTGAGGGGGCACATGCACCCCAATGTTTATAGCAGCACTATCAACAATAGCCAAAGTATGGAAAGAGCCTAAATGTCCATCGGTGGATGAATGGATAAAGAAGAAGTGGTATAGATATACAAAGGAATATTACTCACCTATCAAAAAGAAAGAAATCTTGCCATTTGTAACAATGTGGATGGATCTAGAGTGTATTATGCTATGCAAAATAAGTCAGTGAGAGGAAGGCAAATATATGATTTCACTCATATGTGAAATTTAATATACAAAACAGATGGACATAAGGGAAGGGAAGCAAAAATAATATAGAAACAGGGAGGGAGACAAACTGTAAGAGACTCTTCAGTATAGAGAACAAACTGAGAGTTGATGGTGGGGTGTTGGGTGGGGAAAAGGGCTAAAGGGGTGAGGGGCATTAAGGAGGGTACTTGTTGGGATGAGCACTGGGTGTTATATGTAAGAGATGAATCACTAACTCTATTCCTGAAATTATTATCACACTATATGTTAACTAACTTGGATTTAAATTTAAGATAAAAAATAAATAAACAAACTTAAAAAAATGTTAGTGAATAAACAAAATAGGAAAAATATAAAGAAATAGGAGACTTGAACTGCATTACATCCCAAAGAACAAAAACAAAAAACTCCAGTACCATTGATAGAACACCCAGGCAATAATAGCCAAATACACATTCTTCTGAAGTACACATGAAGAATTATCCAGGTTAGACCATGTGTTAGACTATAAAACAAGTCTCAATAAACTTAAAATGACTGAAATCATACAAAGTATGTTCCGTGATGACAAAGAAATGAATTTAGGTATAAATAGAAGAAAAGTTTGGAAGTTCACAAATTCGTAGAAAGTCAACAACACAATGCTAAGCAGCCAGTGGTTCAATGAAGAAATCACAAGGAAGTTTATTATCTTTAAGTTTATAAACAGAAAATATTTTGAGATGAATGGAAACAAAGTTGCAACATATAAAAATTGGGATGCAGCTTAAACACTCTTTAGTTATAAACATCTACGTTAAAAAAGAAGAAAAACCTCAAATCAATAACCCAAGCTTCTACTTTAAGAAAATTGAAAAAAGAAAAGCAAAATAAACCCCAAACAAGCAGAAGGAGGTAATAAAGATTAGAGCAGGATTTAATGAAAGGGAAAGTAGAAAAACTATAGAGAAAAACAACAGGAACAAAAATTGGTTCTTTGTGAGAGCAACAAAATTGCCATCCTTAGCTAGACTAAGGAAGGAAAGAAAAAAGAGACAAAGTATTACATTAGGAATGACAGAGGAAACATCACTACCAACCTTACAGAAATAAAAAGATTATAAAAGAATACTATAAAGAATTTTATATCGGGGCACCTGGGTGGCTCAGTCGGTTGGGCGTCCGACTTCAGCTCAGGTCATGATCTCATGGTTTGTGCGTTCGAGTCCCGCATCGGGCCCTATGCTGACGGCTCAGAGCCTGGAGCCTGCTTTGGATCCTATGTCTTCCTCTCTCTCTCTGCCCCTCCCCTGCTCACGCTCTGTCTCTGTCTCTCTCAAAAATAAATAAACCTTAAAAAAAAACTTAATGAAGAATTTTATATCAACAAATCAGATAACCTAGATGAAATGGACAAATTCATAGAAATATGTAAAGTATAAAATTTATTCAAAAAGAAATATAAAATCTGAACATTTTTATTCAGAGTTTTATTTAGAGTTTTAGTGAGTGAAGAAACTGGATTAGCAATAGTAATAATAACCACCCACAAAGTAAAGTTCAGAATAATATGGCTTCACTGGTGAATTTTACCAAACATTAAAGAACAATGAGCAACAATCCTTTGCAGATTCTTCCAAAAAATAGAAGAGGAGAGAATACTTCTCAACTCATTGTAGGAGGCATGTTTTATCCTGGTACTAAACTCAAACACATCACAAGGAAGAAAAACTACAGACCAATATCCTTTATCAATACAGACACAAAAATCCTCAACAAAATACTATGTACAGAATCCAGCCTCATGCACAATTATACATCATGACCAAATACAATTTATGGCAGAAATGCAAGGTTGGCTTCATATACAAAAGTCAACATGAAATAGGATATTAATAGAATATGATCATCTCAGTAGCCACAGAAGAATTTGACAACATTCAACACCTTTTCATGATAAAAGTGGTCAACAAACTAGGAAGAGAATAAAGCTCCCTCAACGTGATAAGAGTCATCTGCCAAAAACCCACAATCAAATCAGACTTAACAGGGCAAGACTGAATGCCTTCCCTTTAAGGAATAAGGAATAAGGACATCGGCTCTCACCACGTTTGTTCAGCACTGTACTGGAGCTCTAGTCAGGACGATTAGGAAAGGAAAAAAGATACCTATATTAGAAAGGAAGTGAAATTATCTCCATTCACAAATTACCTGATACCTCACATGGAACATTTTAAAGAATCTACAAAAAGGAAATTCTTTCAGAATGAATGGGATCACGAAGGTCACATGAAACAGATCAGCAGACAACAACTCAAATGTATTTCTACATGCTGGAAATGAAGAGTCTGAAAATGAAGTCAAGAAGACAATTCCTGAGCAGGTTACCGGGTGTGGAGAGGTGAATTTGGGGAGCAAGAAGGCGCGGAGGGTAGGGAACCGCTTTTGCGGGTGGAGAGAGGACAGAGACTGGGGAGGGGGGAGAATACGGGTAAAGCACCCCTCCCCAAAAGCAGCTGGAGAGAAAGTGGAAAATTGGAAACAGCCGCAGGGACGAAACTAAAAAGGGAGAAAGGAGAAAGGAGAGGGTTTAAATTCCATTAAGACTGTAAACGAGGGACGCGCAGAGGCTGCAACTCCGCAGCTCCATACCTGGCGGTGCCCTGGTGGGAAGGGCGAATCCCCAGGAGCAGAGTGGGGTCCGGGAGGTTCTCGGGCCACACGGGGAAAAGCGGTTCCACCGCTGGAAGGACATTTGGTAGAGGCTGCTGAAGCCACTGCTCCCAGCAGACCCAGAAAGGCGGCCACATTCGCTGGTGCTGGGGCAAGGTCGTGGAGGGCGAAGCCTGGTGCCAGACGTATGTTGTGATTTTCCATAATCCCTGAAACACTGCTGCTACACTGTCTCGCGAACATTTTCCGGGATGGGACGGCACCTGGCCGCAGTCTAGGGGCACCGGCAGCAGCAGGGTCCAGCGGGCATTCCTGGGTGCAGCCAATATTCGGCCACTGCTCATTCGGCCACTGCTCGGTGAGACCCTCCCGCAGAGGGGCGGAGCGGGTCAAAGCCGCCGTCCTCCGGAAGTAAGGGGCCGGGGAAAACAGCCACATCTGAGACAAAACTCGGGAGAGAGGTACTGCCTGGGGCCTGGTCACGGAGAATGGAAAAGCGGGGCGTGGACGGGAGCTGAAGACAGAGGACTGGTGCTCGATTGGCGATCTGGGAGAACAGACTGGGTGGCTGGGTGGCGCCATTTTTACCGCGCATGCGCATGCACACCTACAAGCGCGGCAACACCCCACCCCAGTAGGCTAGCAGCGCCACCTAGTGGAGAGCGGAGGTGTTACACCGAGCCCCACCCAAATGGGCCAACTTCTCTCAAGAACACAAGCCTCACCACCGGCTTAATTGATGGACTATAAAGAGCTACATAGACTGACCTCTAGGGGAAAACGAAGCAATTGCAGTCCTACTTCAATCTGCTAGCAGCTTCATCTATTCAATTTGCTTTCTTTCTTTTTCTTTTCCTTTTACACTTTTTTCTTGAATACATAAAGAGAAAAAAATCATTTCATTTTCAATCTTTATTAAAAATACTTTAATTTTGATTACTATATTTTTTACTTTTGTGTAAATTTTTTCAAATTGTATTTTACTTCCATCATTTTATTTTAGTCTACTTCAGTGTATTCACCTTTTCAAATTTTCAAACAATTTCCTTTTTTGTTTCTTTCTTTTTTGTTTCTTTTCTTTTTCTTGAATGCAGACAGAGAAAAACTTCATTTTTATTTTCAATTTCTATTAAAAATATTTTCATTTAATTTTTGTACTATATTTTTTGCTTTTATGTAAATTGTTTCAAATTCTATCTTACTTCCATCATTCTATTTTAGTCCACTACAGTGTATCCACTTTTTCCAATTTTCAAATGATTTTTTTCTTTTTAAATATTTTTCTTTTTTGATTCTTTTCATTTTTCTTAAATACAGAAAAAGAAAAAAATCATATTTATTTTCAATTTCTATTAAAAATATTTTTATTTTGTTTCTACTATATTCTTTACTTTTGTGTATATTTTTTTCAAATTCTATTTTACTCCCCTCATCGCATTTTAGTCTACTTCAGTGCATTAATTTTTTCAAATTCTCAAATGATTTCCTTTTTTTTCCCTCCATCCCCTTTTTTTCTCTAATCTGTCAAACCACTTTCAACACCCAGATCAAAACACACTTAGAATCTAGCATCATCTAGTCAATTTTTGTGTGTGGGTGTGTTTTTAATTTTTAATTTTAGTATTTTTTTAATTTTAATTTTTTTAATTTTAATTTTTTTTAATTTCAATTTTTCTAACTCATTAATTCCTTTTCTCCATTCAAAATGACAAAATGAAGGAATTCACCCCAAAAGAAAGAGTAGGAAGAAACGACAGCCAGGGACTTAATGAATGCACATACAAGCAAAATGTCCAAACCAGAATTTAGAATCACAGTAATAAGAATACTAGCTGGAGTCGAAAACAGATTAGAATCCCTTTCTGCAGAGATAAAGCAAGTAAAAAATAGCCAGAATGAAATTAAAAATGCTATAACTGAGCTGCAATCACGGATGGATGCAGCGGCAGCAAGGATGGACGAGGCAGAACAGAGAATCAGCGATATAGAGGACAAACTTACAGAGAATAACAAAGCAGAAAAAAAGAGGGAGATGAAGGCAAAAGAGCACGATTTAAGAATTAGAGAAATCAGTGAGTCATTAAAAAGGTACAACATCAGAATAATAGGGGTCCCAGAAGAGGAAGAGAGAGAAATAGGGGTAGAAGGGTTATGTGAGCAAATCATAGCAGAAAACTTTCCTAACCTGGGGAAAGACACAGACATCAAAATCCAGAAAGCACAGAGGACCCCCATTAGATTAAACAAAAACCAACCATCAACAAGCCATATCATAGTCAAATTCACAAAATACTCAGGCAAGGAGAGAATCATGAAAGCAGCAAGGGAAGAAAAGTCCCTAACCTACAAGGGAAGACAGATCACGTTTGCAGCAGACCTATCCACAGAAACTTGGCAGGCCAGAAAGGAGTGACAGGATATATACAGTGTGCTGAATCAGAAAAATATGGAGCCAAGAATTCTTTATCCAGCAAGGCTGTCATTCAAAATAGAAGGAGAGATAAAAAGTTTCCCAAACAAAAACTAAAGGAGTTTGTGACCACTGAACCAGCCCTGCAAGAAATTTAAAGGGGGGGACTCTCTGAGGGGAGAAAAGATGAATTTATATATATATATATATATATATATATATATATATATATATATATATATATCTTATATATATATATCAACAGCAACAAAGATTAGAAAGGACCAGAGAAAACCACCAGAAACTCCAACTCTACAAGCATCATAATGGCAATAAATTCATATCTTTCAGTACTCACTCTAAATGTCAATGGACTCAATGCTCCAATCAAAAGACACAGGGTAAAAGAATGCATCAGAAAACAAGATCCATCTATATGCTATTTACAAGAGACCCACTTTAGACCTAAAGACACCTTCAGATTGAAAATAAGGGGATGGAGAACCATCTATCATGTTAATGGTCAACAAAAGAAAGCCGGAGCAGCCATACTTATATCAGACGATGTAGACTTTAAAATAAAGACTGTATCAAGAGATGCAGAAGGCCATTATATCATAATCAAGGGGTCTATCCACCAAGAAGACCTAACAATTGTAAACATTTATGGGCCAAATGTGACAGCACCCAAATATATAAATCGATTAATCACAAACAAAGAAACTCATCAATAGTAATACCATAATAGTAGGAGACTTCAACACCCCACTCACAGCAATGGACAGATCATCTAATCAAAAAATCAACAAGGAAACAATGGCTTGGAATGACACACTGGACCAGATGGACTTAACAGATGTATTCAGAACATTTCATCCTAAAGCAGCAGAATATACATTCTTCTCCAGTGCACATGGAACGTTCTCCAGAATAGACCATATACTGGGATACAAATCAGCCCTAAGTAAGTACAAAAAGATCGAGATCATACCATACATGTTTTCAGAACACAACGCTATGAAACTCAAAATCGACCACAAGAAAAAATTTGGAAAGGTAACAAATACTTGGAGACTGAAGAACATCCTACTAAAGAATGAATGGGCTAACCAACCAGTTAAAGAGGAAATTAAAAAGTATATGGAAGTCAATGAAAATGGTAACACCACAACCCCAAACCTCTGGGATACAGCAAAGGTCATAAGAGGAAAGTATACATCAATCCAGGCCTTCCTAAAGAAGGAAGAAAGATCTCAGATACACAACCTAACCTTATGCTTAAGAAGCTGGAAAAAAAAACCAGCAAATAAAACCCCAAAACAGCAGAAGCCAGGAAATAATAAAGATTAGAGCATTAATTAATGCTGTCGAAACAAACAAACAAACAAACAAAAAAACACAGTAGAACAGATCAATGAAACCAGAAGCTGGATCTTTGAAAGAATTAACAAACTTGATACACCACTAGCTAGTTTGATCAACCTAGCTAGTTTGATCAAAAGAAAAAGGAAAGGACCCTAATAAATAAAATCAAGAATGAAAGAGGAGAGATCACCACCAACACAACAGAAATAAAAACAATAATAAGAGAATATTATGAGCAATTACATCCCAATAAAACGGGAAATCTGGAAGAAATGGACAAATCCCTAGAAACATATACACTACCAAAACTGAAGCAGGAAGAGATAGAACATTTGAACAGACCCATAACCAATATAGAAATCGAATCAGTAATCAAAATTCTGCCAAAAACCAGGAGTCCAGTGCCAGATGGCTTTCCAGGGGAATTCTACCAAACATTTAGGGAAGAGTTAACACCTATTGTCTCAAAGCTGTTCCAAAAAAATAGAAATGGAAGGAAAACTTCCAAACTCTTTCTATGAAGCCAGCATTACCTTGATTCCAAAACCAGACAGAGACCCCACTAAAAAGGAGAACTATAAACTAATTTCCCTGATGAACATGGATGCAAAAGTCTTCAACAAGATATTAGCCAACTGGATCCAACAATACATTAAAAAAATTATTCACCACGACTAAGCGGGATTTATACCTGGGAGGCAGGACTGGTTCAATATCTGCAAAACAATTAACGTGATTCATCACATCAATAAAAGAAAGGACAAGAACCATATGATCCTCTCAATAGATGCATAGAAAGCATTTGACAAAATAGAGCATGCTTTCTTGATAAAAACCCTCAAGAAAGTAGGGATTGAAGGAGTATACCTCGAGATCATAAAAGCCATATATGAACGACCCAACAATAATATCATCCTCAGTGGGGAAAAACTGAGAGCTTTCCCCCTAAGGTCAGGAACAAGACAGGGATGTCCACTCTCACCACTGTTATTCAACATAGTATTGGAAGTCTCAGCCTCTGCAGTCAGACAACACAAAGAAATAAAAGGCATCCAAATGGGCCAGGAGGAGGTCAAACTTCCACTCTTCTCAGATGACATGATCCTCTATATGGAAAACCCCAAAGATTCCACCAAAAAATTGCTAGAATTGATTCATGAATTCAGAAAAGTTGCAGGATATAAAATCAATGCACAGAAATTGGCTGCATTCCTAAAAACCAAAAAGAAAGCAACAGAAAGAGAAATCAAAGAATCGATCCCATTTATAGCTGCACCAAAAACCATAAAATACCTAGGAATAAACCTAACCAGAGGTGAAAAATCTATATGCTGAAAACTATATAGAAAACTTATGAAGGAAATTGAAGAAGACACACACACACACAGAGAAAAAAAAAATGGAAAAAGATTCCATGCTCCTGGATAGGAAGAACAAATATTGTTAAAATGTCAATACTACCCAAAGCAATCTACATATTCAGTGCAATCCCTATCAAAATAACACCAGCATTCTTCACAGAGCTAGAACAAATAATCCTAAAATTTGTATGGAACCAGAAAAGACCCCAAAGAGCCAAAGCAATCTTGAAAAAGAAAACCAAAGAAGGAGGCATCACAATCCCAGACTTCAGGCCGTACTACAAAGCTGTCATCAAGATAGTATGGTACTGGCACCAAGAACAGACACTCACATCAATGGAACAGAATAGAGAACCCAGAAATGGACCCACAAACGTATGGACAACTAATCTTTGACAAAGCAAGAAAGACTATCCAATGGAATAAAGACAGTCTCTTCAGCAAGTGGTGCTGGGAAAACTGGACAGCAACATGCAGAAGAATGAACCTGGACCACTTTCTTACACCACACACAAAAATAAACTCAACATGGATGAAAGACCTCACTGTAAGATAGGAAGCCATCAAAATCCTCGAGGAGACAGCAGGCAAAAGCCTCTTTGATCTTGGCCGCAGCAACTTCTTACTCAACACGTCTCCAGAGGCAAGGGAAACAAAAGCAAAAATGAACTACTGGGACCTCATCAAAATAAAAAGCTTCTTCACAGTGAAGGAAACAATTAGCAAAACTAAAAGGCAACCGACATAATGGGAGAAGATAGTTGCAAATGACAGATAAAGGGTTAGTATCTAAAATCTATAAAAAACTTATCAAACTCAACACCCCAAAAAACAAATAATCCAGTGAAGAAATGGGCAAAAGACATGAATAGACACTTCTCCAAAGAAGACATCCAGATGGCCAACTGACACATGAAAAAATGCTCAACACCACTCATCATCAGGGAAATACAAATCAAACCCACAATGAGATATCACCTTACACCTGTCAGAATGGCTAACATTAACAACTCAGGCAACAACAGATGTTGGCGAGGATGCGGAGAAAGAGGATCTCTTTTGCATTTCTGGTGGGGATGCAAGCTGGTGCAGCTACTCTGGAAAACAGTATGGAGGTTCCTCAAAAAACTAAAAATAGAACTACCCTACGACCCAGCGATTGCACTACTAGGCATTTATCCATGGGATAAAGGTGTGCTGTTTTGAAGGGACACATGCACCCCCATGTTTATGGCAGCACTATCAACGATAGCCAAAGTATGGAAAGAGCCCAAATGTCCATCGATGGATGAATGGATAAAGAAAATGTGGAATATATATACAACAGAGTATTACTCGGCAATCAAAAAGAATGGAATCTTGCCATTTGCAACTATGTGGATGGAACTGGAGGGTATTATGCTAAGTGAAATTAGTCAGTCAATGAAAGACAAAAATCATATGACTTCACTCATATGAGGACGTTAAGAGACAAAACAGATGAATATAAGGGAAGGGAAACAAAAATAATATAAAAACAGGAAGGGGGACAAAACAGAAGAGACTCATAAATACAGGGAACAAACTGAGGGTTTCTGGAGAGGTTGTGGCTGGGGGGATGGGCTAAATGGGTAAGGTCATTAAGGAATCTACTCCTGAAATCATTGTTTCACTATATGCTAACTAATTTGGATGTACATTTTTAAAAATAAAAAATAAAATTTTTTTTTAATTTAAAAAAATTTAAAAAGAAAATGAATAAAATCATATTCATCCATTTAAGTGGAAGTAAAAATGGGTCAGAGACTTAAATGGTGCTTCAAAAAAAGTGAGACTATACAATTTATATATATATATATATATATATATATATATGTAACTATTGTATTTTATATATAATTATATATATATATGTATGTGTGTGTATAATGTTACAATGTTTAGCCTCATTAGAGAAATTAAAGTATGACATCTCATCACGCTCAAGAAAATGGCTAAAATAGGAACTACTGGCAATATTAAGACTTAAGAGCTGATGACGATGTGGATCAATGCTGTCTCTCATACTACTAATATAGTGTAAGCTGGAAAACTGCTCAAGTTGAACATACATAAGCCCAATGATCCAGCAGCTTCATTGCTTCGTATGTGCCAGCAAAAATGTTTACCTGTCTGTACCAAAATGGATGCACCAAAATGTTCACAGCAAGAGTATTTGTAAATGCCAGAAAGGGGAAACAGTCTCATTTTTGTTATTTCAGTAGACTAAACGTCCATTAACAGAGGAATGCCCCAATAAATAGTAGTGTAAATATATCACGGAAATACTGCTACACACAACAAAATTACTGGATCTCACAGATATATTAAGAAAAAGAAGCAAGAAGAATACGTACATAATTCTGTTTCTAAAAAATTAAGAAACAGGCAATTTAATTTTTAAATTTAGAAGTCCCCAAAGTGGTCGCCTTTGAGGAAGGGGACACTAACCAGAAGCGAAACAGGACTTTGGAGGGCTGCAGAGTCAAGGTACATTCTCATGTGAAAATCAACGTGGACAAAATTTGTGTACTTCTTCACAGGCCTTATACTTGAATACAATTTATGTTAATTTCTCTGCTTTCCCACATCTTATGAATCACTTGATGTGATTAAACATTCTAGCTTTACTGCCAATTTGTTGGTTGTGCAATGGTCCTCAATGTCATTTTAATTGGCAAGTCATGGCTATGAATGTATTAGTTTGTAGGGCTACCGTAACAAAATACTGCAGACTGGGTGGCTTAACCAACAGAAATTTATCCTTTGACAATTGAGAAGGCTAGAAGAAGGAGATCAAGGTGTGGGCAGAACTGGTTTCCTCTGGGGTCTCCTTGGTGTGTCGACGGCCATCTTCTCTCTATGTCTTCGCATGGCCGTCCCTCTGCGTACGTCTGTTTCCAGACTGCCTCATCGTATCAGGATACCAACCCAACCTAATGACCTAAGTTAACCTTAGTTACTTCTTCAAAGGCTTCATCTACAAATACAGTCACATCCTGAGATAATGGGGGTTAGGACGTCAACACATTAATTTTGAGTGGACACAAGTCAGCCGATAACAATGAATGAAGCAGATATCTATCCACAGATTCATTTGCCACTTGGGCCTTGTCCTCTGTGCACTGACTGTCTTTACTTGCTGCCCATTTACTTACAGGACTTTTTGATCTTTCCTTTGCTATTTATATAGTGGAGACCAACCTCGTGACATGGACATACATGGATAGTGCCTTCTTCCATCCAACGCACTGACTCTTCCCTTTGTTTCCTGCGGGATTCTATTTCTATGCATTAGCTCTACTTGTTAATTTGTGTCTTACTTACTAACCCTTTGATTGATTCACCAATGAGAGAGGTGAGCTAAGAGTCTCTCACCAAATGTTGGGTTTGTTATTTTTGCTTGTAACTTCAGCAATTTTTGCTTCACATATTTTTCAGTTTTATATCAGGAGCATACAAGTTCAGAAACGTGAACGTTTCTTACCATTATCCTTAAAAAAGTGCTTTTTGCTGGGATATCAATTTTTTCGTATATTCTTTTCCTGGTCTATCTTTTTATATCCTAGTATATTCAGTTTTTTACTATCTTCATTTTTTTTTTCTGTGACTCTTGTAAATAGGCTATACGTAGATTTTTTAAATGTCCAAATGGAGAGTTAGGGAATTTTTAGTGAGATCAGCTTGCTTTTACCTATGGTGGTAACTGATACATTTTGAATTATTGTGATCTTTTCATACAGTGTTTTCTATCATTTTTTTTCATACTTTTTTCTTCTCCATGTCTGCTTTGAACTTTATTGATTTTCTTTATTTCTCCTTTTGGCTATATGGTCTATTTCTAAACTTTTAGTGCTTACATTTAAATTCAACATCCATACCTTACTTAACAAAACACTGAATTATATGAAGTAGCTTCACTATAATTATCTCTTCCTCTATATCCTTTATACTATTGTTACCTAGTCTGTTTTAAAAGTCTAGTTATTAGAATTAAATTTTATTTTTATTTTAATCTTGTTCAATTTTTTCATCACATAAAAATATTTCAAATAATTAAGAAATATATATACCACATGTATCTGTGATTGGTGAATAATAAACCGTGTAGCCACTACCCACCTTAAGAAACAGAACCTGATTCTGGGAAGATGGTAGAATATGGAGAACCAGAAATCTCTATCCCCACCCAGACAACAGTTGTGATGGGAGAATCTACCTAATGGAACTATTTTGGAACTCTAGAGTCTCATGAAAACGTACAACTTCCAGGAGAAGGTTTGGATGGTAAATTGTGGTTAATTTCAGTCAATTTTAGCTCTTATCATAGTAGTAGCTACCCATCCCCTAGCCCCAGCCCCAGAGTCCCCACCCCACTGCTCACACATTCCAGAAGCGACATGCACAGGGCTTGCAAAAGCCAAGATGGGCAACAAGGAGCCTGTTCTGCAAATATTGCAGATCTGTGCTCTGACTGCTGATTGCTGCTTCAAATCAGAGAGGTGTGAAGAGGTGGGTGGCACTGTTATTGCCCCTTCCCCCATTATTTTCAGCACCTGCCCCCTGCCCCCCAGTGACTGAAGTGACTTACAGGGGACTCAAAGGGCCAGTGCCCATCCCCCCCCCCCACTTTATTTTTCTCTTTTCCTCTTTTGGGATCCAGAGATTAAAGACTAGCCATTTAAAAACCACACATGCAAGGGGACATTGAAAAGTCACCATGCATGCACAGGGAAAGGTGCAGGCTCAGAAACAAACAAACAAACAAACCTGAGAAAACCTTAAGTTTACACCCGGGGCTGATCGTTGGCACAGAGACAGCCTATGTGGGGGTGGGGGGGGACAAGATATCCTGAGAAAGGGGAAGGATCTGATTCCAGAGTTACCACATCATTAGACTGAAATGTCCAATCTTCAACAACAAAAAAATCACAAGGCATATGAAGAAACAGGAAATTATGGTCCATCAAAAGAGAAAAAAATAAAACACAACAGAAACTGTCCCTGTAAAAAGATCTGGTGGCAGACCTACTAGACAAAGACTTTAAAATAAGGCCTTACAGATGCTCAAAGAACCAAAGGAAAATGTGGAGTCAAGAAAACTATATGACAAGATGGAAACAGCAACAAAGAGACAGAAACCCTAAAAAGAATCCAGAAAGAAATTATGGAGCTGAAACATACAATAATTGACATGAAAAATCCACTGGAGGGATTCAGAGGCAGATTTCAGCAAGCAGAAGAAAGAATCAGTAAACCTGAAGATAGGACAATGGAAATTATGGAGTCTAAGAAACAGAAAGAAAATAAAAGAAAAGCAAACAGAACATAGTGACCTGTGGGCTACCATCAAGTGGACCAACACAATGTGGGGGTCCCAGATAGAGAAGGAAAAAAGAGGCAGAGAGCATATTTCAAGATGTAATGGCTGAAAACCTCCCACATTTGATGAAACAATATAAATATCCAAAACACTCAACAAGCTCCAGTAGGATGAACTCAAAGAGACCCACACCAAGACTCATTATAAATTGTTGAGAGATAAGGATGGGGTTCGAAAGCAGCAAGAGAGAAGCAACTTGCCACATACAAGGATCCTCAATAAGATTATCTGTTGGTTTCTCAGCAGAAACTATGAAGGCCAGAAGTCAGGCAGCTGATATATTCAAAGTGCTAATAAATAAAAACAAAACACTAAACTGCCAACCAAAAATCCTATATCCAGCCAAACAATCCTTCAAAAAGTAAAGGAGAAAATAAGACATTCCCCGATAAATAAAAGCTGAGAGAGTTCATTACCACTAGACTCCTCCTCCAAGAAATGATCAAGATAGTCTTGCAGGTTGAAATAAAAGGACATTAGATAGTAGCTTGTACCCACATGAAGAAATAAAGGCTCAATAAAGTAAATACATGAGTAAGTATAAAAGCTGGAATTGTTGTAACAGTTTGTAATTCTACTTCTTGTTTTCTTTTTAAAAAATATTAATTACTTTAGAGAGAGAGAGAGAGAGAGAGCATAAGCTGGGGAGATGGGCATAGAGAGAGAGAGAATCCCAAGCAGGTTCCATGCTCAGCATGGAATCTGTCACAAGGCTCAGTCTAATGACCCTGGGATCGTGACCTGAGCCGAAATCAAGAGTTGGACACTCAACTGACGGAGCCACCGAGGCACCCCTACTTCTGTTTTCTAAACAATATAAGAGATTAATACATTTTTGAAAAGCAATTATAAGCCTAAAAGCTAGTATTATTACTATTGGAATTGGCAATTCTGCCTTTTGTATTCTATATCTTTTCAGAGACCGATGTATTTTAAAAACATATTACTTTAAAGGGCACCTGAGTGGCTCAGTTGGTTAAGTGTCTGACTTTGGCTCAGGTCATGATCTCACAGTTTGTGAATTTGAACCCCATATCTGGCTCTGCGATGACAGCTCAGAGCTTGGAGCCTGCTTTGGATTCTGTGTCTCCCTCTCTCTCTGCCCCTCCCCTGCTCATACTCTGTCTCTTTCTCTCTCTCAAAAATAAACATTAAAAAATATTAAATTAAGTTGTTGGACACCCCATGTATAAATATGTGATTTGGGGACATCAACACCTGAAAGGGGCAGGGCGGGGAGGCTGTAAAGGTGCAGACTTTGTGTGTGCTCCTACAGTCAACTGGTACGAACCCAAATTACAGCAGTACAACTCTAGGATATTAAATGTAGCCCCTATGGTAACCACACGAAAGGCAATGAAACAGGAACTTAAATGTTTACTACAAAAGTTAAACACAAAAGAAGACAGCCAAAGAAGACACAAAGAGCTATAAGGCACATAGAGAGAAAATACCAAAATAATAGAAAGAAATACCTTCTTATTAGTCAGCTTTAAAATGGAAGGAAATATTGACACCTACTACAACCGGGCTGAACCTTGAGGGCATTATGCTAAATGAGGTAAGCCAGTCACACAAAGACAAATACTATAGGATTCCACTTATAAGAGATACTTAGGGTAGTCAAAGTCTTAGAGATAGAAAGGAGGATAATGGGATCCAGGGGCTAGGGCAGAGGGGATGGAGATATAGTGTTTAATGGGGAAAGAGTTTCAGTTCTGCAAGTGGAAAGACCTCTGGAGATGGATGGTGGTGGTGATGTTGTGTAACAATGTGAATACACTTAATACCACTGAATCGTACACTTAACCATGGTTAGGATGGTAACTTTTAGGTGTATTTTACTACAATAAGAAAATTCATACCAGCTCTTTGTATCGTTTTTTTTTTTTCGTTGGACAAGTAAAACACCTCATGTTAATCTTCGCATCACAGCCAGGTAGGCAGGTGAAAAGAGATTCATCCACGTTACAAATGGAAGACAGTGTGTCTGAGAACGGACTTGCAAGCAAATGAAGAATCAAAGTCACCATCTTAACGTCCATTTTAACCAATCTGCTGGCACTCCACTAAAATTATTACTGTCTCATTGTGATGCTCTCATGCTTTGAAAGCAATTTAAGAAGAATGAATTAACTGAGTAAAAACAAAGACTAAAAACTCCAGACAGGTTGTTTTTTTGTTTTGTTTTGTTTTTGGTCTGGAAATGACTTGTTTCCTAGTAGTTCCTCTGATGCCCTGTACTGAAAATAAAAACTGAGATATACACTTGTACAAACAAAAATTCAAATGAAGTCAGCAGGTTGAAGCCAGTCCTGGAATGAGCACCAATGTCACAGTCTGCATATACAACATGACAGTCCTCCAGTACAAAACTGAACATGTGTGTTATACCCTATTTAAAAACAAAAACAAGTAAACCTGCTGCCTTTCTGATGCCCCACATTTATTACAAGGATTTAGAGTTGGAGAGAAGAAATTCAGTGAGATAAAAGTTTGGAGAAATCCATGCCAATTCCAAAGCCTGGCACTCATATTCAGTGGGAACTAGTCCAAATGCATGGCAATTAAACAAGTATTTATAGAGAATCCTCTATATGAGTCAATTAGCAAGGAAATTGGAAAACCCCACAGGCTTCTGTTCTCACTGTGAGGCAAGGGGTGGTGCTGCAGAAAAACACAGAGCTGGGCTTTTGGATAGAGCAGAGGGGGAGATCACAGCCTACCGTTTGCCAGTTGTACCTCTCTGGCCAAGTACATCAAGTCTTTGAGTTGCATTTCCCTTATTTGTAGTACGATTATTATAAAAATATTAACAAATCACAGTGTGCTTATGAGAAACATATGAGAAGATGCATATGTGGAGATAGTCTGAAAAACAGATGAAATCACTATTCATTAAAACAAGAAATGACAGAAAAAGGAATTCGCCTGCATTTTAAGTCCTTCTCAGCAAAGAAGTATGATGTCTAACAATCCTTTCATTGAGTTCCTCCATGATTTGACATAAGAGACTCTGGAAACATCAAATTCTTTGTCTTCCAGCTGCAGCCCCAGAGAAACAGAACTCTTCTGTGACAAGACAGCATATTAAGAGAGGGTCCCTCCCTGAACTCCCCAAGGTAGGATGTGAATTTTAACAACTGCGTTCAATTTTTCAAAAGGCATCAAACTTGATAAGAATTATAAAATGTCTTTTAAAATGTAGGCTGACTGTGTTCTCACTTTGTTCTTAGGTGAAAAGAGATGCTTTGAGACCACTACAACAGATGACAGATATGATGTGCTGGGGCACCTAGAAGAGGTGGGGGGGACCAACGCATGGCCACAAAACTGGTCCTATTTAAAATGCTGGAGATCTTTCACGAGGCCCCTCTTGACTTCTTGAATGTGAGCGCTGCCTTCTTGTCCTCACACGACCAGTGCTCTGGGCCCCAGCTATACTCAGTGTGAACCCCTCACATGTGGTTCTTCCCATAGGGAAGGGCTTCACTTCAGCCCGCAAGCCAAAATGGATGGAGGGACAATGACTGCCGTCAGCAAACATCAAAGCTAAGATTTGAGGAGTGAACACGAACATGAAGAGGGAACACGAGCTAACAAGGGATTCATCGGGGTTCAGGAGATGGGGAGGGGGCAAAACAATCCTGGAAGAGAGTGTGCCTTCTCTGAGAAGGCATCTTCTCACTCCCCTGTACAGGCTGGTTAGAGAGCTCAGGTACTGAGCCAGAAGTATTTGCAATTAGAAGGTACTTGCATAAAAATTGATTAGTGGCAGTTTTAAATAAAATGAAAACGACAGACTCTTGAAGTCATAACTGGAAAACAACAATCTACCATAAAATATGATCTGACAAATTGGAACAGAACCAATTCACTCTATTTCTTTGTGATAATGAAAGAACATGAAGGATAGGCAGCAGCAACTAATCACCACTTAATAGCACCTAATTGATTTATTTCTTTTTTCTGAATATTGTCCCTCCTCACCCATTGAAAGCTAGCTTCATGAGGGCAGGGGCCTTGTAAAAATCAATTGACCCTGTATTTGCAGATATATTTTTGGAACCTTGATCCTGTTCCATTGATCTGTTTGTCAATCTTGATGTCAACACTGTCTTGATTACTGTATATTTATAATACGTCTTGAAATCAGATGGTATTAGCTTTGTAACTATGTTCTTAATTTTTAAAGTTATTTTCACTATCCTAGGTGCTTTGCATTTCCCCGTGTATTTTAGAATCAGTTTGTCAATTCCTACCCTAAGAGTTTGCTTGGATTTTGACTGAGATTATTATCTATGCATCAACTTGGGAAGAATTGACAATTAGCAATATTGAATTTTAAGATCCATGAACAAGGTATACTTATTTAAGTCTTTTCCGTTCTCTCAGCAATGTTTTGTGGTATCCTGTGTTAGGTCTTTTTTTTTTTTTTTTAATTTTTTTTTTTCAACGTTTATTTATTTTTGGGACAGAGAGAGACAGAGCATGAATGGGCGAGGGGCAGAGAGAGAGGGAGACACAGAATCGGAAACAGGCTCCAGGCTCTGAGCCATCAGCCCAGAGCCCGACGCGGCGCTCGAACTCACGGACCGCGAGATCGTGACCTGGCTGAAGTCAGACGCTTAACCGACTGCGCCACCCAGGCGCCCCAATGTGTTAGGTCTTTTACATGCTTATTCAGATTCATCTCTAAGTATTTCACATTTTCATATTATACATTTTTAAATTAGTTTTTAAATTTTTGATTATTTATTGCTAGCATATAAAAATATAGTTAATTTTAATATCTTGATCTTGTCTGAAACCCTGCTAAGTTCAATTATTAGTTCTGGACTTTTTTGTAGATTCTAACAAATTTTCTATATAAACAATATAATCATGTCATTTGCAAATAAAGAGAGTTTTATTCATCCTTTCCAATCTGAATGTTTTATGTATGTTTTTTCTTGCCTTATTGCACTGGCTGAAACCTCTAGTACAATGTTTAATGGAAGCAGTGACAGTGGATTTTCTTGTCCCATATTTTAAAAGAAAACATTCAATCACTGTTCATTAAATATGGTATATGTAGGTTTTCTGTAGATGCCCTTTATTGGCTTGATGAAGTTCCTTTCCACTCCAAGTCTGTTAGGAGGTTCTACCAGAAATGGATGTTGGATTTGGTCAAATGCTTCTTCTTCTTTTTTTTTTTTTTTTTCAAATGCTTCTTCTATATGCAAGGAGATGATCATATTTTCTTTAGTCTGTGTATATGGTGGATTACACTGATTGCTTGATTGGTTTTCAAATATTAAACCTATCTTGAATTCCTGGGATATATATCACTTCGAAATATTGTGCGGTTCTTTTCATATATTGTTGGATTTGATTTTCTAAAATTTTGTGAAGAATTTTTGCATTTATACTACTGAGGAATAGTGATCTGCTCATATATATATATATATATATATATATATACACACACACACATATATATATATATACACACACATATATATATATACACACACATACATATATATATATATACACATACATATATATGTACATATATATATATTCTGTTTTCTCTTATAATGCATTTGTCTATTTTTCATATCAGGGTAAGGTTGGACTCAGAATAAACTGGGAATTATTCTTCTGCTATATCTTGAAGTTCTCTAAGTCCTTTTTCCTGCAATGTCTCATCTGCCGTTTGTTCTATCCAATGTATTTTCCACATAAATACTACAGCTTTCATCTCTAGAAGTTTGAAACAGGCCTTTTTTATATCTTCCATGTGTCCACTTAACTTGTGGAACATAGTGAATACAATTATAACTTTTAATGTCCTTCTATGCTTTATATCATTTTTGCTATCTTTGATTGTTTCAGGCAAGAGTATAAATCTGGTCCCTGTTACTGCACTATGGCCAAAGCCCTTAGTTTACTTTCTGATAAAATAGATTTTCCAAAAGAAATGTTTCTAGAATTGTAAAATTCTCTAGATGCCAGGAAAGTAGAGTGAACAGAACAGAAAGACTCCTGCACTCATGGAACTTACAGTCTGGTTGGAGATGACAGCTAATCAACACGAAGGAAAAAATAATTATGGAAATGAGACCATTTCAGATAGTGTTAAGCAAATGACAGTGATACGATAGGGGCTGAGAGTGAGTGAGGGAAAACGCTTCATAGATATAGGTCCGGGGATACATCCCTGAGGTGGAGGGATTTGAGCTGAGTGTTGAAGAGGAGGTAACCATGCAGAGATCCTGGGGAAGAGAATTCCAGGCAGAGTCTGCAAGTACAAAAGGCCCGGGTGGGGAATTAGCTTAGCATGTTGCAGTGCAAAATGAATGTCAGAGGGCTGGCTCTTGTGAGATTGCTGGGGCAGGCAGGGGCCAGATCAGCTGGAGTCTCACACACAAGGGAGGGAGGTGTGGAGTGGAGGGCTCCAGCACACAGAGAAATATCAAAGTGAAGCTTTCTTTACTTTCCTCCCTCTAGAATGATAAACAGCAAACAGCAGTGAAATTGGCTCACTCTTCCTTGCGGCTGCAGAGCATTTTCAGCCCACAGGCTGCTGGCAGTCAGGATAGAACGGTTCCTAAAGCAACTGCTGTCCTGCACCTCAGCCAAGGCAACCTCCCGATGCACGCCCCGAGCACAGCTGGCAAGCTGTCCCCGCGGAGCCCATCACCACGCTCCTTACTCTCCATCCCAAGAGAGAAGTTGCAGAGATGCAAGCCGCCTGGCAACTGCCACATTTCCTCCCAAAGATGATGGAACTCAGGGTGGATGAGGTATTCAAGTGTTCTCTTCTCATTAGGAAAAGAGGCACAAACGGCACCTCTTTGGAGTAGGTTGCCGTTTACAATAACAAGCAGACCATTTTCCAGTTTCCTTCCCCACACGCTGGTGCAACGTGTTCTCTCTCTCTACACTTTGGCTATGGAAACGGATGAGACATCCAGGGAACTACACAACCAGAATATGTGAATAAACTTGATTTTAGTCCCAGCCATGGGACTTACTTGCTCTGTGACCTTGGACAAGTCATTCAAAGTCATTCAATATATTTTTTCCTTCCTGAGATATGAGGATGCTCTCATCTTCCCACTCTCTCCCTGGGGAGCTGTTAATTAAGCATGTTCAAGGTACAGGATCCTTCCCTACTCCGACTTAAGGCTTAGGCACACACAATCCTCCACGTAAGAAATCGTGTTGCTAAGCTGAGAAAACTAGGGGCAACGGGGGGGGGTGGGGGACAGGAAGGAATCAAAGTCACAGTCTGCAACAAATATTTTTCCTTTCATTCAATTCTAAAAATATAAAGACTGACCTGAATTTAAGAGCGTTATCAATGGCACTGCACCCACTGACTCCACCGTAACAGATACTGAGCAGTTCTTTCCCATCTACCACCCACTGCTCCCTAGGAATCGTTCAGATTTTCCTCCTTCCACTTCAACAAGATGACTGAAAATGTGGTTTGCTCTTTTGCCAACAAAACATATTTCCCATGTAAATGCCTCCTTCCAAGCATTCCATGCCCTCAATGTTTCATGATTCAGGGACGCATCCCCTGGATTCTATCTTGGCCCCTAGGAGTTTGGGTATTTGAGATGGGGGCCCCTGTGTTTGGCCTTTATTTAATCTGCTCTGCAGTGGGCAAAATTACTTTTTTTTTTAATTTAAATTCAACTTAGTTAACATATAGTGTAGTATTGGTTTCAGGAGTACAATTTAGTGATTCATCACTTACATACAACAGCCAGAGTTCATACCAACAAGTGCCCTCCTTAATGCCCATCACCCATTTAGCCCATCCCCCCACCCAGCTCCCCTCCAATAACCCTCAGTTTGTTCTCTGTATTTAAGAGTCTCTTATGGTTTGCCTCTCTCTCTCTGTTTTTATCTTATTTTTCCTTCTCTTCCCTTACGTTCATCTGTTTTGTTTCTTAAATTCCACATGAGTGAAATCATGTATTTGTCTCTCTCTGAGTGACTTATTTTGTTTAGCATAATAGTTCCATCTATGTTGCTGCAAATGGCAAGATTTCATTCTTTTTGATCACCAGGTAATATTCCATTGTGTGTGTGTGTGTGTGTATATATATATATATATATATATATATATATATATATATACCACATCATCTGTATCCATTCATCAGTGGATGGACTTTTGGGCTCTTTCCATTATTTATGTATTGTTGAAAGTGCTGCTATAAACATTGGGGTACATGTGCCCCTTTGAATCAGCACTCCTGTATCCTTTGGATTAATACCTAGTAGCACAATAGCTGGATCATAGGGTAGTTCTATTTTTAACTTTTTGAGGAACCTCCACACTGTTTTCCAGAGTGGCTGCACCAGTTTGCATTCCTACCAATAGTGCCAAAGTGTTCCCCTTTCTCCACATCCTGGCCAACATCTGTTGTTTCCTGAGTTGTTACATTTAAAAGTGTATGTATGATCCAAGTTCAGGCAAAAGATGCTGGAGGTTGAAAGAATTACAAGTAACTTTAGTTTTTTTAATGTTTACTTAAGTATAATTAACATACAGTGTTATATTAGTTTTAGGGTATACAATATAATGATTAACAAGGAAAGTAACTAGATTTGACCAAGCATTTTCACATTCTTTGTCTCATTTATTTCACTCTACAAGGTCAGTATAACTATTATTCCCAATCTACAGACAGGACATGAGCCTCAGAAATGTCAAGGGTAACTGTGGAAGGTCACAAAGACAGAGGGGAAGGATGCACACCCAGACAGCCATTGCAAACTCAACGTCCTCTAAGCAAGCCATGCTAGGAGCGAGCTGTGATTGAGGTAAAACACTAGATTAATATGAGACCATATTATTTCGATGTAGCCTACTGAAAATTTTCACTTTCACTTTGTGATCCGTGGTGATTACAACAGAGTTCTTTATCTACTTTCTTCACCTTTCCCCAGAGTTCACACCACCATTCAGTTGAGTCCCATCTGTGAATTTAATTAACCAGCTGCTGTCCCAGTCTTCCAGATCATTAATTAAGATCTTCTTTGAAACCAGACCTAACCCCTTTACCCTTGGCCACCCCCCAGAGACTTTCAACAGCTCTGAAGATAACTATTTATTTTAACCCCACATTATATGCTCAGTTTGCAAAAGAGAGTTTTATAAGTGCACTATCTCAAAAAGTTAATTTCTCCAGGGACAGATTGTGAGCCAGCTCTGAACATGTTTTGTCAAAATCCAAACACAAGAAATTACCTCTAAATGTTGTTGTTGCTTTTGTTATTACTAATTTTAGGTAATTAGAAAAACTGTTAAATAATTCACTGTAGCATCCTCTTGGTTTAAACCCCAAACGTATTTAATACATATGTATTATCAGGGGACTACATGTGTATTAGGAAACAAAAATTACCTATCCACCCATCCCTTTCCCACAGCAATCTAAGATCCAGAGAGTTACCTTAAAGAACTAAGTCAAGATAAGGAGAAAACGTTTATGTACAAAGATGTTCACCATTTTATATGTTATGAAATATTGGACTGATTCTATTATCTAACAATAGGAAAATGGGTAATACATTTTGGTACATCCATATTATGGAATATTATCCTGCTATTAAAACCAGCACTATGTAATTACAGAGAAAACACTTGGGGTATGACACCAAGTGGAAAATAATGAGGACAAAAAAATGCAAAATCTACAACAATTACATTATATAGAAATAGGTCAGTACGGACAAAGACTGAAATGACCAGAAGCAAAAAAGTGAAGACAGTTAATTTAGAGTCACAAGACTGTGGAAAGGCTTAATGCATGTTTAATTTTAAGTTAGTATATATACATAAAAATATAAATAAATACATTGAGAGAATTTAAAAAAAAAACAGAGGGAAGGAGGTAAACCGTAAGAGACTCTTAAATACTGAGAACAAACTGAGGGTTGATGGGGGGTGGGGGAGAGAAGAAAGTGGGTGATGGGCATGGAGGAGGGCACCTGTTGGGATGAGCATTGGGTGTTGTATGGAAACCAAATTGACAATAAATTATATATAAAAAAATAATAAAATAAATACATTGAGAGAGTTTAAAATAAAAGGTTAAAAAAAAAAAAAAGTAACACTGCCCCAGCTCTAAATATTTCAGAGGTACCTTAGTGTTCGTGGTGTGGTCCAGGATGTTTGTAGCAGCAGATCTCAATAGCAAAGGTGTCTGCCCATGAACCTTGGAGCCACCAATTCAGTTCTGAGGTACTTCTAATTGCCAGTATCTACATCTCTGTGCCAAAAAACATTGATCTGGACTTGCACGCAAGGCCATGGCACACAAGGCCATGTACGCAACACGTGGGAAGAACCAAAGAATTAATACTTTCTTAGGAGTAGCTCTTGAGTACCCGTAGAGTCCTACAAATGTTCCTACGTTCTCAGGTGGTATAATTCTGAGGTGGCTGGTTTGCATCATTCCTCAGATTCTAACAAAAGACCAAAGAAAGTCATTGGAGAAATGTTCTTCTAACATTTAGGACCACAAGAACTTGTTATCCACCACAGGAGATAGATGAGATATCAATTACTGACTCACACCATACACAAAAGATCATTTGAGATAGGTAACAGTTCTAGGAATTGAATACATTTCATAGAAGAAACACAGAAGACTCTCATTTGTGATCTGGAGTAGGTAAAAAGTCTTAGGGGACAGGAAGCAATGAACATAAAGAAAACTTGGTAAACTGTAGTTGGTCCAAATTAAATCTTACTCATCAAAGACACCATAAAGAAAATGAAAAGCAAGCCACAGACTGGTATAAAATAGTCGCAAAATATGGAACTAACAACTTTCACCAAGAATTTAGAAAGGACTCCTCCAATGCAATAATTTTTTAAAAAACATCCTAATTTTTAAAATGGGCAAAAGACTTGGACAGGCACATCACAAAGGAATTATATAAAAGCTAATAAGTAGATGAAAAGTTCTTAGCATCATCAGCATCTTAGCATTTCTCATTGGAGAAAAGGAAATTAAAACCACAGAGAAATACAATGCACGCTGACTAGAATGGCTATAATTAAAAAGGACAGGCAACCCTAAATGTTAATAAGGATGTGGAGCAACCTAAACTCTCTTAAATTACCACGAGGAGTGTAGAATTTTATGATAACTTTGGAAAACTCTTTGATAGTTTCTTGCAAAGTTAACCACACCTACTTACAACTCAGTAATTCAACTTCTGAGTGTTTACGTAATTGAAACAAAAGCGTATGTTCACTAGAAGACTTCTACAGGAATGTTCATCATAGCCTAATTCATAATAGCCCCAAAAGGAAAACAACCCAAATGTCTACTAACGGGAGAACGGACGATCAAGTGTGGTGTTTTCACACAGTGGAGTGCTGCACGGAACAAGAAGGAATGAACTACAGCTACACACACGGATATGCTTGAATCTCAAAAACATTAACATTGATTGAAAAAGGCCAGGCGCTTTCTACTCACATGAAATTCTGGAATAGGCAGAACTCATCCATAGAGGCAGAGATAAGAACAGTGGTTTGCTGGAGAGCAGTGATGGGGACTGACAAGGGAGGTACAAAAAAGAAATGTGGGGGTTATAGAAATGTTCTAGATCTTCATAAAAGTGTGGGCTACGTGGGCACTTTTCTTAAAACTGTTCAAACTCGCTCATGTGTCAAAGTCAAACAGTGCCCCTAAGACATGTGCATGTAGCATATGGAAAATCTACTCTCTGGAAAAATAACAAGTCATGCCCTACAAAGACACGCTCTCCTGATAACTCTTCATTTTCCATCATGTGGTGATTTGCTAGTCTGAGTGCTTTTGCACAGATGGACGAAGGTAGTTCTGAGATGCTCGTGTGTTAGGGATAGAAAGTGGGATACCATCTCTGCATGCCTCTGAAGAGGTGGACATGAACACCACTCCAGCAGAATGCTGGATATCTGCAGTGAGAGGCTGCTGGGCACACATCGGCCAGGAGACCTGCCATGGCCTTAGGAAGCTGGACAGAATATGATCTTGTCATTGGCCAGAACCACTGCCTGGTGGAAGCCAAACTAAGTCTGAGGCACTCCATGATATGGATGAAATAGATGAGCCTGAATTGATGCCCATGGACCCTCCTCTAGGGAGAGGATCCCTTCTTGACTACCCTAATGAGCACCAACTCACATCAGCAAACATTTTTTTTAATGTTTATTTTTGAGAGAGGGACACACACAGAGCACAAATGGGAGAAGGGCAGAGAGAGAGGGAGACAGAATCCAAGTAGGCTGCAGGCTCTGAGCTGTCAGCACAGAGCCTGATGCAGGGCCTCAAACTCATGAACCGTGAGACCATGACCTGAGCCAAAGTCGGACGCTTAACTGACTGAGTCACCCAGGCGCCCCATACATATTCTGACCTTTACTGATGCTGGTACTACCCTTTAAAAGCACACAGTCTAGTGGAAAGAGATCTCCACAATCCAATTTAATGAGGTAAAGGTCTAAAATAGGGGTGTGGGTAGGAAATCATCAACAATTTAGGGCAGGTGGGGTGGTCAGGGAAGGCTTCGGGGCAAAACTGATCTTTGTGCTAAGTCTGCACAACAGTACAACTCAATGGCTTTACCCTGGTTACTAAAATAACAGAGGTTCATTGTGAAAAAAAGTAACAGAAAATAGGAAAGTACCTAGTATTAAGTGAACATGAACTTAGCCCCCACCATTTAGAGATACATTCTGTAACCATTATGATTGTGTCTTTCTTGTCAGATCTTCCCATCCTACATGTTTTCCATGTGTTTGATGTGAAAATAGGATCATATTACACATGCTGTTAAAAATACTTAGCCAGAGGGGCACCTGGGTGGTTCAGTTGTTAAGCACCTAACTCTTGATTTCGGCTCAGGTCATGATCTTGCAGTTTGTGAGTTCAAGCCCCATGTCGGGCTCTGCACTGACAGTGTGGAGCCTGCTTGGGATATTCATTCTCTCTCTCTCTCTCTCTCTCTCTCTCTCTCTCTCTCTCTCTCAAAATAAATAAATAAATAAACAAACAAACAAACAAACAAACAAACTTAAAAAATACTTAACCAGATATTGCTGGTAGGTCTTCCTGCCTCTCTAATGAGTCCACATGGCCATCTTTAATGGCTGTGTTGGATTCCACACTAGAAGCTGTATCCTGTGTTTAACCAACCTCGTGGGTCATTCACAATTGTTTTAAGTTGTTTAAAACCATTTATATTATTACACACATTTAGCTTGGTCTTGGAGAAAGGGGGGCTTCCTTACGACGTGAGAGGGGAAAGGCAGAAAGGACAGGAGACATGAAGCCATGGGGAGAAGGCACAGGGCAGGCATTTGGGGAACACCAGCGATCCTCTGAGGCCAGGGCACAGGATGCCAGTGGAGTGAAGAAGCCAAGACAGGAGAGGTGGATGTGGTCAAAACACGAAGCGCCTTCATGGCCAGTCTAGGGATTTGTACCACATCCTGAAAGCCATGGGGAGCGAATCAAAAATCTGAATCAGTGAAGGGACACCAGCATATTTGAGTTTTAAAAGGTCATTCTTTCCTTGCTGAGAATTTTGTTGCCTTATGTACTAATTAAAATCCTGGGTATCTATTCTCATCAGTTCAGGAAACACCTCCCACTCAAGACCATAGGCACTGAACATAAGCCAGAGGCAGCCAACAATTCCTTTCATTGAGCTTTGTTCCCTGTGGACATCTTGGCCTTTGAACAGCTGTACTTTGGGGCTTGGCTCAGTTTTCTGCTTTTTTTCCTTAAGCCTGAGCACCTGGCTCACGGGTTGCTTGGCTCAGAGATGTATTGGAGGTTTGGGCATATGTGGTTTTGGCTGACACTCTTTATGTTAGGGGACAACTGTAAGAAGTGAGACTGATAGAAAGAGCCAGGAGACTAAGGTGACATGGGGTGAATGTTCTCCCAACCCAAGGAGATGTACGTTCTGAATTTAAAAAATAACACAAACTTCTAAACAATCTGCACAAGCTCAAGAGGAAGAAAGTTAAAGAAGGCAAGTGCCAGAAACCGAGTGGGATCTCCACGTCAGAGGGCTGAGTGGGAGATGAAGTCAAAAGGCTCACAAAGAATAGACCTTCAAGGTAAGGTAGAATTAGTTCAAATGGGGGAAGGAGATGGGGTGTTAGGCCCACATTAAATGTAAGAAAATAGGATGGAGTGTTCCATGAGGCAGGGAGTCTTGTAGGGCTGCATGATTTAAGGAAAACAGACTTAAATCACCTCCCATACACATGGGGAAATGCCAAAAAAAAAAAAAAACCCACAACAAAACCCAACAAAAATGAAAACAAAAACAAAAAACAGAAAAATAAAATAAACAAACAAACAAAACCCAAAAACCTTGCCATCCACTCTGGAAAAGTGGGAAAAGTCTGCAAGAACCAAAAAAAGTCTGTATCAAATGTAGTTGGAAGCCTCAATTCACACTATTTGTCTCACAGGAATTTAACATAAAAACTTGAACAAGTGAAAACTCTAAGACATCAGCAAAAGAAAAGGTGAAACATTTCTACATCTCAGAGACGCAGAGAGAATCTGCAGAAGATTGCCTATCACAAACCTCAGCTGCACCTCAGATTGGAAAAAATTAGCATCCCAGAAAATGGAGATAAAGGAACAATCTGAAAAGGAGCTGCAGCTAGGTATTTTCAAAATATTTTAAAAAACTAAAGAAAGAATAGAAGCTATACATCCAAAAAATGAAAGAAATTGAGGATTTAAAAAATCCAAATACATTTGAAAGATAGTGAAATAGCCCATATTCTGTACTGGTCACTGTTCTGAATGATGGGAATACATCTCTGAGCAGAAAAGACAAAACCCTGTCCTCAGGGAGCCTTCATTTAGGAGGGGGCGACCACAAAGAAACAAACATAAAAAGTAACTTCAGCAGTGCTCAATGCCACTTGATTGTACTACGACCAGTGGACATGTACATTGACCAAACATAAAATTAAATACGTGATACATTTACAGCCCATGAGTGAAAAATAGGAGGATATTTGGTGGCATGGGTATGACACAGGGCACACTGAGCAGGCATGAAGGAGAAGTGCTCGTTTCACAAGAATTTCATCAAGATTGCTCAGTCACACCTTTGTAAGCAAAACTAAGTCCTTGATGTCCCAACCTCTTCTGTTCTTAAGTTTGAAATAGCTTCTTCTCAATACAATACAAACCCAGAGTCTTCTCCAGAGAATTCTATCATTAGATGACATTTGCAATTTTTAATTTAAAGTTTATTGAATAATTTTAGATTTATATGATGTTCTAAGGGACAAAATATGGAGAGATCCTATGTGGCCCTTACCCAGTGTCCCCCAAATAGTAACATTTTACAAAACTACAGTGTGATATCAAAACCTGGTAGAGACAATGACATAAAACACCTACTTTACTTGTACTCATCTGTGTGTATATTTAGTTCTATATAGTTTTATTCTATGTGTGGGTTCCTGAATCCATTTTGCCATGAGTTTGGTGTTAGATGCTGGGTTTTTTATAAATGTTCTTTATCCAGTCAAGTAGTTTCTCTTTATTCCTAACTTGCTGTTGGTCTTTATTATGAATGAATATGAGACTTTCTTAAGTGATTTTTCTGTATCAGTTGAAAGATCATAAAATTATTCTTCTTTAGGTTCTTTACATGGTAAGATATATTGACTAATTTAATGCTGCATGCTGAACTGTGCATGCCTGAGATGGATTCCACTTAGTCACAGTGTATGGTTCTTTCTAGATATTGCTGGATTCAATTTGCTACTATTTTGTTGAGGACATTCGAGTCTACATTCATGAGCGATAATGATCTGTAGTTTTCTTTGTCTGTACTATCTTTGTCTGGTTTTGGTATCAGGGTAATACAGGCCTCATAAGGTCACTTGGGAGGTGTTTTACACTCTTTCATTTTTCTGGAAAAGATTGTGTAAAATTGGTGTTAAGTTTTCTTTAATGTTCGGTAGGATTCTCCAGTGTAACTTTCTGGGCCTGGGGACTTCTTAAAAAAATTTTTTTTAAAACATTTATTCCTTTTTTGAGACACAGAGAGAGTCAGTGTGAGTGGGGGAGACACAGAATCCGAAGCAGGCTTCAGGCTCTGAGCTGTCAGCACACAGCTCTGAGCTGTCAGCACTCTGAGCTGACAACACCCAGTGCTCATCCCAACAGGTGCCCTCCTCAAAACCCCTCACCCACCCTCCTCTCCCTCCCACACCCCATCAACCCTCAGTTTATTCTCAGTTTTTAAGAGTCTCTTATGGTTTGGCTCCCTCCCTCTCTAACCTTTTATTTTTCTTCCCCTCCCCCACAGTCTTCTGTTAAGTTTCTCAGGATCCACATTAAGAGTGAAAACATATGGTATCTGTCTTTCTCTGTATGACTTATTTCACTTAGCATAACACTCTTCAGTTCCATCCACATTGCTACAAAAGGCCAGACTGCATTCTTTCTCATTGCCATATAGTATTCCATTGTGTATATAAACCACAATTTCTTTATCCATTCATCAGCTGATGGACATTTAGGCTCTTTCCATAATTTGGCTATTGTTGAAAGTGCTGCTATAAACGTTGGGGTACAAGTGCCCCTATGCATCAGCACTCCTGTATCCCTTGAGTAAATTCCTAGCAGTGCTATTGCTGGATCTATTTTTAATTTTTTGAGGCACCTCCACACTGTTTTCCAGAGTGGCTACACCAGTTTGCATTCCCACCAACAGTGCAAGAGGGTTCCCGTTTCTCCACATCCTCTCCAGCATCTATAGTCTCCTGATTCATTCATTTTAGCGACTCTGACTGGCGTGAGGTGCTTCTCAGTGTGGTTTTGATTTGTATTTCCCTGATGAGGAGTGACGTTGAGCATCTTTTCATGTGCCTGTTTAGCATCTGGATGTCTTCTTTTGAGAAGTGTCTATTCATGTTTTCTGCCCGTTTCTTCACTGGATTATTTGTTTTTCGGGTGTGGAGTTTGGTGAGTTCTTTACAGATTTTGGATACTAGCCCTTTGTCCGATATGTCATTTGCAAACATCTTTTCCCATTCCGTTGGTTGCCTTTTAGTTTTGTTGATTGTTCCCTTTGCAGTGCAGAACCTTTTTCTCTTCATGAGGTCCCAATAGTTCATTTTTGCTTTTAATTCCCTTGCCTTTGCGGATGTGTCAAGTAAGAGATTGCTACGGCTGAGGTCAGAGAGGTCTTTTCCTGCTTTCTCTTCTAGGGTTTTGATGGTTTCCTGTCTCACATTCAGGTCCTTTCTCCATTTTGAGTTTATTTTTGTGAATGGTGTGAGAAAGTGGTCTAGTTTCAACCTTCTGCATGTTGCTGTCCAGTTCTCCCAGCACCACTTGTTAAAGAGACTGTCTTTTTTCCATTGGATATTCTTTCCTGCTTTGTCAAAGACTAGTTGGCCATACTTTTGTGGGTCTAATTCTGGGGTTTCTATTCTATTCCATTGGTCTGTGTATCTGTTTTTGTGCCAAAATCAGTCTGTCTTGATGATTACAGCTTTGTAGTAGAGGCTAAAGTCTGGGATTGTGATGCCTCCCACTTTGGTGTTCTTCTTCAATATTACTTTGGCAATTCGGGGTCTTTTGTGGTTCCATACAAATTTTAGGATTGCTGGTTCTAGCTTCAAAAAGAATGCTGGTGAAATTTTGATTGGGATTGCACTGAATGTGTAGATAGCTTTGGGTAGTATTGACATTTCAACAATATTTATTCTTCTATGCGCCAAATACGGGAGCCCCCAAATATATAAAACGATTAATCACAAACATAAGCAACCTTATTGATAAGAATGTGGTAACTGTAGGGGACTTTAATACCCATCTAACAACAATGGATATATCATCTAGACACAGGACCAATAAACAAACAAGGGCCCTGAATGATACATTGGATCAGATGGACTTGACAGATATATTTAGAACTCTGGATCCCAAAGCAACAGAATATACTTTCTTCTCAAGTGCACATGGAACATTCTCCAAGATAGATCACATACTGAGTCACAAACCAGCCCTTCATAAGTATAGAAGAATTGAGATCATAGCATCAACACTTTCCAACCACAATGCTATGAAACTTGAAATCAACCACAGGAAAAAGTCTGGAAAACCTCCAAAAGCATTAAAGAACACCCTACTAAAGAATGAATGGGTCAACCAGGCAATTAGAGAAGAAATTAAAAAATATATGGAAACAAAGGAAAATGAAAATACAACAATCCAAATGCTTTGGGATGCAGCAAAGGCAGTCCTGAGAGGAAAATACATTGCAATCCAGGCCTATCTCAAGAAACAAGAAAAATCCCAAATACAAAATCTAACAGCACACCTAAAGGAACTAGAAGCAGAACAGCAAAGAAACCCCAAACCCAGAAGAAGAAGAGAAATAATAAAGATCAGAGCAGAAATAAACAATATAGAATCTAAAAAAAACCGTAGAGCAGATCAATGAAACCAAGAGTTGGTTTTCTGAAAACATAAACAAAATTGATAAACCTCTAGCCAGGCTTCTCAAAAAGAAAAGGGAGATAAAAATCATGAATGAAAATGGTATTATTACAACCAAACCCTCAGAAATATAAGCAATTATCAGGGAATACTATGAAAAATTATATGCCAACAAACTGGACAACCTGGAAGAAATGGACAAATTCCTAAGCACCCACACACTTCCAAAACTCAAACAGGAAGAAATAGAAAACTTGAACAGACCCATAACCAGAAAAGAAATTGAATCCGTTATCAAAAATCTCCCAACGAATAAGAGTCCAGGACCAGATGGCTTCCCTGGGGAATTCTACCAGACATTTAAAGCAGAGATAATACCTATCCTTCTCAAGCTGTTCCAAAAATTAGAAAGGGAAGGAAAACTTCCAGACTCATTCTATGAAACCAGCATTACTTGGATTCCTAAACCAGACAGAGACCCCGCAAAAAAAGAGAACTATAGGCCAATATCCCTGATGAATATGGATACAAAAATTCTCAATAAGATACTAGCAAATCGAATTCAACAGCATATAAAAAGAATTATTCACCATGATCAAGTGGGATTCATTCCTGGGATGCAGGGCTGGTTTAACATTCGCAAATCAATCAATGTGATACATCATATTAATAAAAGAAAAGATAAGAACCATATGATTCTGTCAAGCGATCTAGAAAAAGCATTTGACAAAATTCAGCATCCTTTCTTAATAAAAACCCTCGAGAAAGTCGGGATAGAAGGAACATACTTAAACATCATAAAAGCCATTTATGAAAAGCCCACAGCTAATATCATCCTCAATGGGGAAAAACTGAGAGCTTCCCCCCTGAGATCAGGAACACAACAAGGATATCCACTCTCACCGCTGTTGTTTAACACAGTGTTGGAAGTTCTAGCATCAGTAATCAGACAACAAAAGGAAATCAAAGGCATCAAAATTGGCAAAGATGAAGTCAGGCTTTCACTTTTTGCAGATGACATGATATTATACATGGAAAACCCCACAGACTCCACCAAAAGTCTGCTAGAACCGATACATGAATTCAGCAATGTCGCAGGATACAAAATAAATATACAGAAATCAGTTGCATTCTTATACACTAACAATGAAGCAACAGAAAGACAAATAAAGAAACTGATCCCATTCACAATTGCACCAAGAATCATAAAATACCTAGGAATAAACCTAACCAAAGATGTAAAAGATCTGTATGCTGAAAACTATAGAAAGCTTATGAAGGAAATTGAAGAAGATATAAAGAAATGGAAAAACATTCCGTGCTCATGGATTGGCAGTTAAATGTATTTTAAAAGTTGTCTCTGAGACTCACTAATTGATCCACGGGTTATAAATGAGTTTGTTGTTTAACTTCCAAGTGTTTGAGATTTTCCTTTTGTGCTTTTTATTGATTTTTGGTTTGATTCCATTACAATCAAATTATATTCAAAATTATTGTAATTCTTTTTTATTGAGATTTGTTTCATTGCCCTAAGTATAGTTTATCTTGGTAAATTTTCCATAAGTGCTTGAAAAAAAAAGCATATTTTGCTGTTGTTAGTGGTTGAATGTTCTATGTACATCAACAGGATTCTGCTGATTAAATGTTTTGTTCATATCTTCTATGTCCTTCTTGATTTTTGAAAGGGGAGTTATAGTAAGAGAAGGATGTGGAAGTCCCCAGCCCTAATTATAGATTTGTCCATTTCTCCTTCCAGCTACATAAGATTTTGTTTCGTGTTTTTTGAGTTTCTGTTGTTTGGTGCATACATATTTAAGTTTGTCATGTATTCATGCTGGATTGATTCTTTTATGCTTATGTCAGGCTCCTCCTTGACGCAAAAAAAAATTCTTTGCTCTAACGTCTACTTTGTCAAATGTTAACATAGTCATTCTTTCTTTTTTAATTAATGTTTGCCAGGTATATCTTTTGCCATGCTTTTACTTTCAACCAACCTTTGCTGTATTTAAAATGAGTTTCTTTAAAACAGCAGATGGTTGAATTGTGTTTTATTATGCACTCTGTCATCCTTTTCATTTTCAGTGGTGTACTTCAACTATTGACAATTAAGGTAATTATTGAGATGTTCGTGCTTAAGTCTACATTTTTGTTTTCGGGTTACTTCTGGTTCTTGTTTACCTTTTTTCTTGCTTACCTGTGGCTTACTTGAACATTTTAAATTATTTCATCTTTACTTATATGTATGGTTTTAAAGAATGTACCTCTTTGCATAGGTTCTTACTGGTCGCTCTGGCTAGTATAATATACATACATAACTTCTCACAGTCTACTGTTATCATAATTTTACTACTTCGGTGTAGGGTAGAAACCTCACACTTTCCTTTTAGGCTCCTTTACCTTACCCATTTTAAATATCATTGTCTTGAGTATCAGATGGTGTTGTAATTTTTGCTATAATCACCAAATATGATTTATAAAAACTCCTGAGGAAAAGGATAACCTATTATACACACCCATATTTCTGCATTATTAACTCTTCCAGGTGCTCAAAAATTCTTTTATCATTTCCTTTTTGTTTGGAGAATTTCTTAAGCTAACCCTTAAGGGCATGACTGCTCATTCACAATTATTTTGGTTTTACTCCATCTGAAAAAGTCTTTCTTTCCCTCTCATTCCTGAAAGACAGCTTTATTGGTTATAGAATTGGCAGTGACCATTTTTTCCTTTCTTCACTTGAACAAACTTGTGCCACTTCCCTCTCCCCTCCACGGTTCCAGAGGACCAACCTGCTGACACTCTGATCAGTGCTTCCCTATAGGTAATATGACATTGTTCTCTCACTGCTCTCAAGATTTTTTCTTTGTCTTAGTTTCAGAAATTCATGATGTGGCTTGGTGTGGGTTTCTCTGTGTTTACCCTATTTGGAGGTTCTCACAGTTTCATTGTTTAGGTCATTTGTCAAATTTTGGAAAAAATCAGCCATTTTTTCTTCAATTATTCTTTCAGGCACATTCTCTTTCCCTTTTCCTTCTGGAATCTTGTCTTTTTCTTCTTTAAAAAACATTGTTTGAGTCTACTTTCTCTCTGATGTCCAGATTGGGTGAATTCTACTGATTTGTCCTCGAGTTCAGGGATTCTAATCTCTGACACCTTGAGTCCACCCAGTGACTTTGTAATTTGTGTTACTGTATTTTTTAGTTCTATAATTTATTTTGGTCCTTTTTCATGACTTCTGTTTCCTAGCTAAGACTTTCTATTTTACTTTTCATTTGTTTCAAGAGAATTTGTAATTGATTGCTGAAGCATTTTTATGAAGGCTGCTTTAATATCCTTATCTAATAATGTCAACATCTGATTCATCTCACCTTTGGCATAATTTGATTGTCTTTCTTATTCAAGTTGTAATTTTCCTGGTTCTTGGTACAATGGGAGAATTCCGATTGTATCATGGGCATGTCGTCTTATATTTGTCATCTTTTACTAGGAGACTCTGGGTTGTATTTAAATATTTTATTCTGGGAGATCGTCACCCTGTTTAGATTTAGCATGCAGGCGGGTCTTGGTATTCTTTTTCAGACTGTGATTCCAGTGACATTTTGGTTTTCAGAGCCTTTGCAATGTTTGGGTCTGCCTGATTCATCTGATGCTGCTGGGGTTCCCATGGTTCCTTGCTGTGGTTCCTGAGGGGATAGAAGGAGCTTCTCTAGACCAGAAACTGGGTGTCTCTTGGTGAGGGAGGGAACCTTGGGCCCACAAAGATAAAGAGAGTTACTGGACCAGACTACCTGCTGCTCCCAGCAGTTTGGTCCTTCTCCTCCAGGGATGAGTCTCAGGCCTTGCAGTGAAGGAAAGCACCTCTCCTGGCCACTTATCTTAGTGGGGCTTCTGATTGGTGATTGATTCCTCCTCACCAGTTCTGCTGTGGTTACTGTGTATATTTAGCCCAGGAGGGAAATGAGCCTGGAATGCCTGCTGTTTCTAGGTTGGAGGTCAGGAGACAGAGTCTGGGTCACCTTGTTCATTGGATGAGGAACAAAAGACATTCTGCTGCTGTGCTGTTCCTTTTCCCTGGCTCCCAAACCAGTTTTCCTTCTTCTTAACACTTTTCAAAGATATCTTTTAATTATCTTCTATTATTCCAAGGACTTATAGTTGTACTTAGTCCTTGCTAAGTGGGAATAAATGAGTCTATGCCATTTTATCTGGACCAGAAGTCCTGACTTTTATACTTTTAAATGGAATTTTTTTGTTTGTACTTATGTTCAATCAAAGACATACCAGAAAGCACATAGCAGTGCTATCTGTTAATAGCCCAAATTTGGAAACCACCTATAGAATTTTCATAGTAAAATAACTGTGGCATGTTCACATGATAGCACACTACTCAGCAATAAAAATGCCCAAAATACATTTTGCTGCACAAAATACAGAATGCTGCTTGTTAAAGCAGCAATACGGGTGAATTTTCCAACATAGTGTTAAACAAAAAAAGCCAGAGACTGAACAGAACATGCTTTGTGCTTCCATTTTATATAAAGTGCACAAAACGGATAGAAGTTATCTATGCTTTGGATGTCAGGCTAATGGTGCCCTTGGGAAAGGGTCAGCGAGGTTAAGGGCCGTAAGAAGGGCTCCCACAATGACAGTAATATCTTGTTCATAATCTGAATGCTGGTTACATGAATGTATTCAATTAATCGAGTTGTACATTTACAATAGGTGCAATTATATATATATTTCCCTAAAACATTTAAACAAATTGTATGTCTGCTGGAAACTATAGATTTTAATAGATAAAGCATATAATAGATTCCCCAACCAGCACTGAGCTGGGAAAGAAGCTCTAGCTTGGGAGCTATTATGAACTCCACTGGCTCTTTGGATTTCAGTTCCTTTATGTGTAAAGCTATTGTCAGTTTAAACAGACTCCCTGAGAGCCTGATCCCAGCCAGGCACTGTGCTGGGTGCTTTCTGTACAACACTAGTCCCCGTAATATGGCTGCAAAGAAGATGTAGCCGATTGTCATCATTCGTGGTCCTTATGAAGTTGCTGTCAACATGGAATTAATGAATACCAAAGCACTGCTTCTACAGAGTTAGGTTCCTGTGAGCCTCTGGTCACAACATTCTCAGCAACCAATCAATTCATAACCATGCTTTTGTGAGTTTCTGTTTAAAGATACCTTTCAAATATGTATCATTCATTAACATTGAACTCACAGCCAAGCCCACCATACCTCATGCCTGAATGGCACTTCTCTAACACAGGCAACACTCTGTCAGTCCTATCTTAACCTTCTTGTGATTACGAACACTGGACAGCACTGCAGCACTAGGCTGGGGGCCATTTAAAATAACAACGGCAACAATAAGAAGCATACACCTGTGAAAAGTGTGGCCCAAAGGAGACTCCAAGAAGGACACTTGTTGACAGTATGGAAGCTGACACAAAGCAGAGTGTCCCCTTGTTAAACCTCAGCTGGGAACTTGCATGCCAGGTTGACTCAATTTTTTTTTCTTTCTGTTCATATCCATGAAGGACCATGAAAGTGCCATAAATATGGGTTTGGGGGTTTCAAATAAATTTTAGTGAGTAGGCAGATTTGCAAATACAGGATCCATGAATAATGAGGATTGCCTGTATTCTCATCCACACTTTACACAGGCAAAAATTCAGGGTCAAATTGCTTCAGACACGGACCCAGTAAGTGGCAGAGTATGTTCCTTCCACAAGACAAGCGCAAGGTACCGCCCTGTCTCAGACGTTCTCTTGCCTTTCTGAACTCAGTAACTCCCAGGGTAGAGGGGCAGCCCTTCCCTCCTCTGAGTTCCAAAAGCAGTGATCAGGACATGATCACATTAACTGAGCACTTGTCATGTGCTGGCTTCTGTGCTAAGTGCTGTTTGAGTACTGACTCATTTAATCTCACACCCACCTTTGTGAGTCAGTTCTGTTGACATCACTACTGTAAATATGCACAGAGTGGGTAGTCAGTGTGGCCGCTGTCACCCAACTTGTAAGAGGAAGTTCTAGGATCCTATCACAGGCAGCTCAAGCCTTTGGCAGGTGCACCGCACACACAACCTTAGTACCTAATCCTAACCTCTACTGTTCACGCAACATGCTGTGTGGAAGTTACCTATTTGATTCTCTGCTTTCCTCCAAAAGACCGCGAGTTCACTAAAAACATCAGCCTTATTTTATTCCTGTGTCCCCGCCGCCTGGCCCAGATGCTAACATGCACCAGGAGGTCAGCAAGTAATTAGCAGATAAATAACCAAAGACATGAACCAATGCACCTCCGCCTTCCTGGTACCCAGCACAGGGCCTGGCACACAGGGGTTGCTCAACAAATATTTGCTCAAGAAGATGGTCAACATTTTCCACGAGCAGCATTACTTTCCAGCAAGAGAGGATACTACGTTCTCCAGTGCTTCTGTCCACCAGCTCCAGGCGGGCGACAGTGCCAGCCCCTCCTCTGAGCTGTGACAGGATGCCTCCTGGCTCTGAAAGAGTCCAGCTAATTAGACTCGTGTCTGCCAACAGAGAGAGTGGACAAATACTGAGAGGAAACTGTTAGCAGAGAAGAGGAGGGTAAGGAGGCGGGGGGGGGACGGGGAATCAGCAATTTGTTAGAGGCAATGAAAAGGATCGCGTTATGCCTTCCGCTAAATTACTGCGTGTACTAATTGTATATGCACGAGTAATTGTTGGTGCTGCTCATTTACATTTGATTATTATATTTGTAGTTTTTAATTGCATTTGAATATGTGTGCTGCTAATACCGTCAGGATCATCATTAGCTGTCAGCAATCCTCAGTGCTGGTTCTGCTAATGAAATGCAGATCTGCTACCAGGGCCTTCATTTTATCCAGATAACGCGCTGGCGAGAGCAGTGACGAGAACAATACAATGACTACCACTCTGAGCGTCTACCATGTTTGGGGAGCTGTCCTAGGTGCTGGTTCATAAGAAACAGTGAGGCATGTTAAGCGCGAAAAAATCGGGGTTTATTCCTAGCTTGGTTCTTTACTACTGTGTGATTTTTTCTTTAAGAAACGGAACCACTCTGATCCTCAATTTCATCCTGTGTAAAAACGCATACTTGGCATAATTACTGTGAAAGCTGACAACAGGTTCAAGAGTCTGATGCATGGCAGGCCCTTAAGGAATGGTGACTTAGTACTCTCATTTATCCAGAAACCTGTGTTTCCACTGGAGCCAGCGTTGCTAAGGGCCTCATCAGCACTCACCCAAGAAGCCATAAGTTGTTAACCGATCTCACTGCTTCCTTCCTCTCTCCTCCACCTGAGCCACAGAGGCTCTAACAAATAAATCTGGAAGCATGTCTTTTCCATGTTCACAGGCTGTTGATGGCTCTCTGCAGCCTGCAGGGCAGAGTCTTCCTGTGCAGGGCCAGGCTGCAGTGATGGAGGCCAGGACACAGACCCCCACAGAGGACAGCACTCTCCCCTCTAACTGCTGTCTGCCACCAACCATCAGCTGTTTTTAGAATTGCCTCAGCTAAAAAGAGCTGCTTTAACCAAAGTCACCCCTGCTGGGGGAGCCCACAACCACTGACGGGCCAAAGCGTGGGTATAAAATCCTGGCCCTGTCACCCCCAACTTGGGATACCTCCGAAGAGCTGACCAGCTTCAGAATGCCCAGGGGGTCACATGAGGCTTCATTAGGACTGTACCCAAGCCAGATGCTCCTCTGTTCAGCCGTTCAGCCTTTCTTTTCTTTTCTTTTCTTTTCTTTTCTTTTCTTTTCTTTTCTTTTCTTTTCTTTCTTTCTTTCTTTCCTTTTCTTTCTTTCCTTCCTTCCTTCCTTCCTTCCTTCCTTCCTTCCTTCCATCTGCTCCCCTCCCCAGATGCTGATCCCCAGGGCATTCCCTAATCAGGTGCTCCCTAATAAAGCTCCCCCTTGCTAATTTCTACCTCAGACTCCATGTCCTAAGAAACAACTTGCAGCACAGACTACCTCTCTTGACTTGTGCACCACCTCTGCTGTCTGACATGTGTGACACATCTTTCCTTCCAAATAAGCCATTTGTTTCCCCAACTCTCTGCTGTTACATCATAACACTCACCCGTACCAGAGGCCCCTTGAAACTTGGCAGCCTCGGGGCGCCTGGGTGGCTCAGTCAGTTGAGCGTCCGACTTTGGCTCAGGTCATGACCACCGAACCACCTTTTGTGAGTTCGAGCCCCACGTCGGGCTCTGTGTGTCAGCTCAGAACCTGGAGCCTGCTTCAGATTCTGTGTCTCGCTCTCTCTCTGCCCCTCCCCCACTCACTCCATCTGTCCATCTCTCTCTCTCTCTCTCTCTCTCTCACACACACACACACACACACACACAAGTAAATAAACACTATTAAATAAAAAAGAAAGAAAGAAACTTGGCAGCCTAGAGAGCTCCAACTCCTCCAATAGCTTCAGAACGAACGGTATCTCCTCTGAGAAGCCTCTCCTGATTGTCCCAGGCAGAGTTAACTTCTGAGTCTGGAAGGCCTGTTTACGTCTCTGTACAGTGTGATTGCACTATATATATTTTTAATTTTTAAAAAAATGTTTTATTTTTGAGAGAGAGAGAGAGATAGAGCACAAGCAGGGGAGGGGCAGAGAGAGAGGGAGACACAGAATCCAAAGCAGGCTCCAGGCTCTGAGCTGTCAGCACAGAGCCCGACGCGGGGCTCGAACCCACAAACCATGAGATCAGGACTTGAGCCAAAGCAGGACGGTCAACTGACTGAGTCCCCCAGGCGCCCTGAAGCTTACACTCTAAATAAGGTAGACAGTCAGTAAAAAGATGAAACTAAATATGTCATTATTAGGTGCTATAGGGAAAAATCTAAGGGGTGTGTGCAGAATTTTGGGGTTGCCGTTTTAGCTGGGGTGGCCAGGCAAGGTCTCCTTGAGAAGGTGCCATCTAAGTGAAAACCTGAAGGAAGGGGGGGACCCCTGCAAACATCTGGGAGAAGAGCATTCTAGAAAGAAGGCACAGCAAGTGCAAATGCCCTGCAGCAGGCATGTGCTTATCATGCCTGAGGAACAGAAGCCAGCAAGCCTGGAAGAGACTGAGCAAAATGGAAGATGAGCCGGAGCGACCACAGGGCCAGAGCACGCTGGGGTTTGCGGAGCACTGCAGGGAATTTGGCTTTAGCTCGTTGGGTGGCGAGCAGAGGAGGAACGTGACTTGGCTGAGGTCTTAATGGGATTGCTCTGCACACTGCACTGGGAATGGACCGACACGGGCCAGGGAAGAATCAGGACAAACAGGCAGGAGGCTGTGACAACCACCGAGGGGAGAGATGATGGTGGTTTGGATGACGGGAGCTGGGAGGCAGTGAGAAGTGACTGGACTCTGGACATCATAAAGAGAAAGACACGGTTTCCTATGGATTGTGGGGTGCGAAAGAAAAGAATCAAGGATAAGCCTGACATGTGGGGCCTCAGATGGGGGAGTCAAGGCTGCCTCTATTGAGAGAAAGGTGCCTTCAAAAGAAACTGTTCCAGTAGAAGTTCAAGAATTTATCTTATATGTGTAAAGTTTGAGACAGGGAACCAGGAGGGGGCGGGGAGGCAAGTTCTGTAAGCCTGGCTAGCATACGGAAGCTAGTAAAACAGACACAAATCAACAACACTTACTGAGAGCTGGGTGTGTGTCGTGCACTGTTCAAATCACACAATTCTCCCCAAACCTGCAAGGAACAAACTATGATTCTTCCAAAGTGCGAGGAGGAAACTGAGACTCAGCAAGGTTACATAACCTGCCTGAGGTCACACAGCAGGTAAATGGCAAACCAGGATTTGAGCCCAGCATTGTACGGCCTGTACTTTTCACCCTGAAGCTCTGATATTTGTCAATAATGTCACCATTTTTGTTTTTCTTCTCTGACTCCATCCTCACCACGCCAATAACTACAGTTATTAAGCACTAACTATGCTGTGGCACTGCTCTAAGTGCTTCCTATTTAGTATTCTCAGTGAACTCATCTGTAGGCACAGAGACGCAAAGTAACTTAGCACAGTCACACAGCCAATACAGAGGAACGGGTATTTGAACTCAAAGTCTGACCCCTTGACCAACATTCTTCCTCATTATATATATATATATTTTTTTTTTAATATGAAATTTATTGTCAAATTGGTTTCCATACAACACCCAGTGCTCATCCCAATAGGTGCCCTCCTCGATGCCCATCACCCACCCACCTCTCCCTCCCACTTTCCATCAACCCTCAGTTTATTCTCAGTTTTTTTAAGAGCCTCTTATGGTTTGGCTCTCTCCCTCTCTAACTTTTTTTCCCCGCTTCCCCTCCCCCATGGTCTTCTGTTAGGTTTCTCAGGATCCACCTAAGAATGAAAACATACGGTATCTGTCTTTCTCTGTATGACTTATTTCACTTAGCATAACACTCTCCAGTTCATCCACGTTGCTACAAAAGGCCAGATTGCATTCTTTCTCATTGCCACGTAGTACTCCATTGTGTATACAAACCACAATTTCTTTATCCATTCATCAGTTGATGGACATTTAGGCTCTTTCCATAATTTGACTATTGTTGAAAGTGCTGCTATAAACACTGGGGTACAAGTGCCCCTATGCATCAGCATTCCTGTGTCCCTTGGGTAGATTCCTAGCAGTGCTATTGCTGGGTCCATGACATGGGACCCACTGAAGGATTCTGAGAAGACTGACATGATATGAGGTAAAAAGGTCCCATTGGCTACTGTGTTGACAACAGACTGCAGGAGGCCATGGTCAGAAGTAGGGAGACCACTAAAGGCTGAGGTGATGGTGCCTAGAAAAGAACGGTTATGGTGGACTGGAGAGGAGTTGCATGTTCTGGGCAGCACCTGGCATTCGTTCACTTGCTCATTCGTTCATTCACTCACTCATTCCTTGGGTGTCTGCTTTGGGCCATGCATAGAGGCAGTTCCATTCCCTCCTGCATGAGGCTCTGTACTAGCAGCCAAGGATTGAGTGGGGTAAAGACAGGCACAACCCGCACCCTCATGGGTCTTACCAACTCACCAGGAAGGAGACAGGAAACTAACGACTACATGCATGCATTCTGAAGGAGGTCAGGTTCAATGGGGCATGCATCAGGGGAGCCAATCCACTGTGTGTCCAAATTGAGTTCAGCTAACATACGGCTGGTAGGAACCCAATGAGAGAGTCACTCACTCAGGGGACAGCATGTCTGAAGGTAAAGTTAGAAAAGTCGTGAACAAGCACTCAGACAGAGAGCAGCTGGGCCGCCAGAGAATTTGTGGTAATCTAAGTCTGCACCAAAGGACACTGCTGGAGGATTTGGTGGGGAGGTGGGAAAGAAGGGTGGGGTCAGAAGGAGGGCCCCTGATGGACGCTCACCATGGGTCCACGCTTCTATGTATCAAACTCCTTCCTGCTCCATGCCCCCCACTTCCCTAGAAAACCTCAAGTCCTTCTCCTGGAAGTCCAAGTATGGACACTCTGTCAATAGTATTCAGTCTGCAAAACTTTCTGTCAATTAAATTTCACAAAGGACAAGTTTGCGAGGTGAACCATCGGCAAACTCCTGGGTGTTCCCAGGGGTGGCACATTCTCTCCTCTGGCTCCATGACTGCACCTAAAACACGGATGGGAGGCCTAATGAGATCAAGTGTCATCTCCAGAGCTCAAAGTCTCCAGTTTTCTTCCTCTAATCTCAGAGTAATAGACAACTGCAGTAACATTCACATACCACATGACACTGGGGCTCACAACATCCTCACACGCCTTACGTACCATGCATACGACACTCCTTTCAACAACACCCTATGATGCACAAATTTCCCAGGAGACATGAACACACGTGTCTGCCATGGATGAGAATATTCACAACAGCTCCAAGTTATAAGCAACCCAAGTTCCATCAGTAGTAGAATCATTAAACAAATAATCATACAAAAGAACAGTTCGCAGCAGTGGAAAAGAACTGTGATATGACAGGTGAATCTCAAAGACATTATGTTTAGAGAAAAAAACAAACAAAAGAATATGTATCCCATGATTCTATCATATAAGTGTAAAAAAGAGGACACACAAACATCTAATGATACAGACTGGGAAAGCAATAACCTCTTAGTGGGGTATTGACTGGAAAGGAACTTGAGGGAAACTTCTGGGATGGTGATAATGCTCCACATCTTTTCTCTAATTTTTTTGTATTTATTTTTGAGAGAAAGAGAGGCAGAGAGGGAGTCACAGAATCCAAAGCAGGCTCCAGGCTCCAAGCTGTGAGCACAGAGCCTGATGAGGGGCTCAAACACATGAACCGTGAGATCATGACCTGAACTGAAGTCAGACGCTTAACCAACTGAGCCTCCCAGATGTCCTACTCCACATGTTGATTTGGGTGATTGTCACTGAAGTACATACATATGTAAAAATTCATTCAGCTGTATGGTTAAGATTAACGTAGTTTGCTTTATGTCTGCTATCCCTTAATTTAAGAGTAAATTTTTTAAAAATTCTATAAGGTGATTATTAATTAACAGAAGGAGAAAAGCATATGATTGTAATGGTCTCAAAATAATACAAAACCTTTGCTGATGCAAGCTATTAATGTTGTCTTTTACACACCAAATCCCATTAGTTTTTCTACACACAATGACAACTTGATATGTAACAGACCTGCCCCCTCCCCAACCCAACCCTGAACAGGCAATATTCCCTTGGTATATGATCTCAGAGAACTGTGTGCATTTTCCTCAGTTTAAAGTAGCACACCATTATGCTGATTATTTAATTAATGTCAGTCTGCCCCACTGGGCTGTAAAATCTGGGATGACGTCTGATTTTACTCCCTGGGATGTCCAACCTCTTTACTAAGTGCCTACGGTGTGGAAGGTGCTCAATAAATATGTATTTAGTGAATGATGGCAACTAGGAATAAACTGAGAAGTCTATATATGGAACATTTAGTGAGGCTTGAACAAAACATTAAAGAAAAGCCAGGATCATAACACCCATTTCATTTCATGAGCCTTATCTTTTACCTTTATTTTTTGTAATCTTTAAAAAATGGGGAAAAATATGAAAAACCCTATTAAGGAACATAGCACATGTGAGGTCAGACGGCAAGACCCGACTCTGGTTAAGCCTACCGAAACCATATAGACCACATGCTGGGTACGCTTAAATTAAGCTCAATCTTAATAAGGAAATATTAACTAGAAAACCCCCAGATGTTTGGAAATGTAAAAATATACTTCTCAAAAATTCATGAGTCAAGTGGAAATTACCATGGAAATTATAAAGTAATTTGAACTGAATAATAATGAAAATATGACATATTAAAATTTGTGTGGGAAGAGTAGACTCAAGATGGTCGCGCAGGAAGCTCCTGAACTCCCCCCTTCCCACGGACAGAATACACCTAACACTACGTATGGAACAATTCCCTCTGAAGGGAACACAGAAACTGATGAACAGAGCCCCCAGCACAAGGGGCAGACCAACATGGGTAGAAGAGGCAGAGATACAGTCATGCTAAGAAACAAAACCAAACCACAGGCCCAGAATTCCATGGCCACGAGGGATCTCAAAGGAATGGAACTTTCCCCCGAGGAGCGAGAGATTCAAGATCCACAGTAGGCACCCCAACCCTTAGATCCTGCACAGGAGAGACAAGCCCCCACAACAGCTGGCTTTGAAAACCAGTGGGGAGAATGTCCAGGAAAACTATGGAACATAAGGAAAAGGAAAATCCTGCTCTTCAAGGGCTTGTGCAGAGATTCACTTGACCCAGAAACCAGTGCAAGTATCAAAAAGTACATACGCTATAGGTGAAGGAGAAGTACCTACTAATCTTGAAGTGCCTGCTTAAGAGGCAGAAAGCAAGTGGGCCTCTCTCTGGGGACTGAGACTCCAGAAGCAGCCATTTTAGCTGCCATTTTTGTTATCTTGTGCCTTGCTGATCTCGGAGGTGGCAGATGCTATTCCAAATCCTCCCACTGCTAGTGCCCCGGAGTGCATCCTGCTGAGAGCCCTGCATGACCTTGTGCCTTGGCCAGGCCTTGCAGCCAACAGGATGATAACCCTACCCACCAGCATGCCCACAGCAGCCACAGCTGGGCCTTGCAGCCAGCTGGGTCATGGGCCACCCTTGCCCACCAGCATACCCACAGTACTCATGACTCCATCACAACAGGAGGGTCCATGTGGCCCACACAAGAGACATGTTTGGAGCACCCTGCTCTGGTGGACAGAGGGGATAGTGCTTCTGGGCCCCATAGGACATCTCCTACATGAGACCACTCCTTCCAGATTAGAAGATGTAGCTAAACAGCTAACACACAAAAATACAGAGAGTCTGGCAAAATGAGGAGATAGAAGAATATGTTCCAAATGAAAGAATAAAACAAAATCTCAGAAAAAGAAGTAAATGAAATGGAGATAAGCAATATACTCCAGTAAAGAGTTCAAAGCAATGGTTGTGGAGATGCTTACTAAAGTTGGGACAAGAATGGATGAGCAGAGTCAGCAGTTCAGACAAAGAGAAAACATAAAAAAGTACCAATCAGAGCTGAAAAATGTAACAACAGAGATGGGAACAAACAACAGATTAGATGATACAGAAGAATGATCAGCAATCTGAAAGACAGGGTGGTGAAAATCACCTAAACTGAACAGCAAGAGAAATAAAAATTAAAAAAAATAGATAGTTTGAAGGATTTCTGAGACAACATCAAGCACAGAACATTCACATTTATAGGGTCTCAGAAGGACAAGGAAGAGAAAGAAAGGGGCAGAAAACTTATTTGAAGAAATAATAGCTGAAAGCTTCCCTAACCTGGGTAAGGAAACAGACATCTGGGTCCAGGAAGCACAAAGATTCCCAAAAGAGATGAACCCAAAGAGATCCACACCAAGACACATAATAATTAAAATGTCAAAAATTAAAGATATGAAGAGAATATTAAAAGTTGCAAGATTCCCGTGGTTCATTGCGGGAATCTATCCCCAAAACCAAGAGCACACTTTACACATTGTATGTTAGCCAATTTGACAATAAATTATATCAAGTAAATAAATAAATAAATTCTAAAAAAAAAATAATGAAAGTCAGTGATTCTTAAGTAAATTCCATGGATTGAGTCCATAAATCTGAGTAAATATTTTGATTTCACACCACACACACACACACACACACACACACACACACACACAAAGCTGCGGAAGAAAAGCAAGTAGTTATGTATCAGCCAACCCCATAAAACTGTCAGTTGATTTCTCAGCAGAAACTTTGTAGGCCAAAAGGGATATACATGATATACTCAAAGTGCGGGGAAAAAAAAAAAAGGAAAAAAACCAAGCAAGAATACACTACCTGGAAAAGCTAGAATTGAGAATTGCAAGGGACACAGAGTTTCCCAGACAAGCAAAAAGCTAAAGTACTTCATCATCACTAAACTGGCTTTATAAGAAATATTAAAAGTATGTCTTTAAGTAGAAAGGAAAATCCCATTATTAGAAATAAGAAAACATATGAAAGAAAAAATCTCACTGCGAAAGGTAAACATACAGTGAAGGTAGTGGTTCAACCACTTAGGAAGCTAATATGAAGGGTAAAAGCCAAAAAAAGTAGTAAAATCAACTATATCTACAACAATTAAGGAATGCACAAATAAAAATATATAGAATATGACATCAAAAACATACAATATGGAGAGAGTAAAAATGTAGTGCTTTTTATTTTATTTTATTTTTTTTAAATTTTTTTTTCAACGTTTATTTATTTTTGGGACAGAGAGAGACAGAGCATGAACGGGGGAGGGTCAGAGAGAGAGGGAGACACAGAATCGGAAACAGGCTCCAGGCTCTGAGCCATCAGCCCAGAGCCCGACGCGGGGCTCGAACTCACAGACCGCGAGATCGTGACCTGGCTGAAGTCGGACGCCCAACCGACTGCGCCACCCAGGCGCCCCAAAAATGTAGTGCTTTTATAATGTGTCTGAACTTAAGTGATTTCCAACTTAAAATAGACTATTTGTTCTAGTGTTTGTGTTAGATTAGTTGAGAAAGTACTGGACACCATTATTTAGGAACGATTTCAATTTCACAAAGGCAATTCAACTGTAAATACTATATTTGAAGTAATTTTTCTACATATGTAAAATTTGAGAATAAATAAATACTGTTATATAATATGTTGTTACATATGAATCTTACGATAATCACAAACCAAAAACCTATAACAGAAATACGAGAGAGAGAGAGAGACAGAGAGACAGAGAGAGAGACAGAGAGAAATCCAAACCTAACACTAAAGAAAGTGATCACATGATGAGGGATGAGAGCAAGAGAAGAAAAAAGGAACAGTAAAGAGCTACAAAAACAACCAGAAAACAATTAGCAAAATTGCAATAAATACATATAAATAAATAAATACATATGTATCAATAGTTACCTTCAATGTAAATGGACTAAATGCTCCAATCATGTGCCTTTGTGCATACAAGAGACTCACTTCAGATCTAAAGATACATACAGACTGAAGGTGAAGGGATGGAAATAAAATATTCCATGTAAAAGGAAATGAAAAAAAGGAAAAGCTAGGGTAGCAATGCTTATAACAGACAAAAGAGAATTTAAAACAAAGACTGTAAGAAGAGATAACAAAGAGCATTACATAATGATAAAGAGATCAATCCAAAAAGAGGATATAACAATTTCAAACATGTACGGACCCAATATAGACGCACATAAATATGAGCAAATTTAATGAACACAAAGGGAGACATAGTAATACAATAATAGTAAGGGATGTTAACACCCCATTTACATCATCTGGATATATATTCCAGACAGAAAACTGATAAAGATACATTGGCACTAAATGACACATTAGACCACACAGACTTAACAGATAAATACACAACATTCCACCCCCAAACAGCAGAATACACATTCTTCTCAAGTTCACATGGAACATTCTTCAAGAGAGATCATTTGCTAAACCACAAAATAAGTATCAACAAATTTTAGGAAGGCTGAAATCATATCAAAGATCTTCTCTGACAACAATGATATGAAACTAGAAATTGATTACAAAAAAAAACCTGGAAAAGGCACAAATATGTAATGACTCTACAGCCAATGGGTCAACACAGAAATCAAAGAGGAATCCAAAAAATACCTGGAGAAAAATGAAAGTGAAAACACAACATTCCAAAATCTGTGGGATACAGTTAAAAGCAGTTCTAAGAGGGATGCTTATAGCAATACAGGCCCATCTCAACTAATAAGAAAAATCTCAAATAAACACTCTAAACTTACATCTAAAGGAACTAGAAAAAGAACAAACAAAACTTATAGGAAGAAGGAAGTAACAAGTATCAAAGTAGAAATACATGAAATAGAGACTAAAAGAAAAAAAAACAAGAAAAAAGATTAATGAAACTGAGAGCTGGTTAAAACAATAAACAAAACAATAAACAAAATTGATAAACCGTTAGCCAGACTCATTAAGAAAAGAGAGGGCCCCAATAAATAAAATCATAAATAAAAGAGAAGTTACAACCAATACCACAGAAATATAAAGAATCATGAGAGTACTATGAACTATTGTATGCCAACAAACTGGGCCACCTAGAAAAAAATGGATACATTCCTAAAAACATAAAATCTTCCAAGGGTAACTCAGGAAGAAATAGAAAATCTGAATAGACTGATTACTAGCAATGAAATTGAATTTGTAATTTAAAAAACTCCAAAAAACAAAAGTCCAGGGCCAGATGGCTTCACAAGTGAATTCTATCAAACATTTAATAAAGAGTTAATACCTATCCTCCTCAAATTATTCCAAAAACTTAAAGAAGAGGAATGCTTACAAACTTATTCTATGAATCCAGCATTACCCCAATAACAAAACCAGACAAAGACACTATTTAAAAAAGGAAATTATAGCCAGTATCTCTAATGAATCCAGATGCAAAAATCTTCCTCAACAAAATATTAGCAAACCAAATTCAACAATACCTTAAAAGGATGACACACCATGATCAAGTGGGATTTGTTCCATTTATGCAAGGATGTTTCAGTATTTGCGAATCAAATAATGTGATTGCCACATTAAACAATGAAGGGTAAAAATTATATGACCATCTCAATAGATGAAGACAAAGCATTTGACTAAATTTAATAGCAATTTATGATAAAAACTCTCAACAAAGTGAGTTTAGAGGGAACATACTTCAACATAATAAAGGCCAGATATGACAAGCCCACAACTAACATCTTACTCAATGGTGAACAGCTGAAAGCATTTTTTTCTAAGAAGGATGCCCACTCTTGCCACTCATTCAACATAGTACTAAAAATCCTAGCCAGAGCAATTAGGCAAGGAAAAGAAATAAAAGACATCCAGATTGGAAAGGAAGAAGTAAAACTCACTATTGCAGATGGCATAATTGTGTATGTAAAAAACCTAAAGCACCCACCAAAAACATATGAACAGGGTACAAAATTAATATGCAGAAATCAGCTGCATTTCTATACACTAAGAATGAACTTAGAAAGAGAAACTGAGAAAACAGTTCCATTTACAATTGTATCACAAAGAATGGGATACCTAGGAATAAATTTAACCCAGGAGGTAAAAGAACTGTATTCTGAAAACTATAAAACGTTGATGAAACAAATTGAAAATGATACAAACAAATGGAATGATACATAACGGTCCGTGGGTTAGAAGAATTAATATCGTTAAAATGTCCACACTACCCAAAGTAATCTACAGATTCAATGCAATTCCTTTCAAAATACCAATGGCATTTTTACAGCACTAGACCATATAATCACGACATTTGTACAGAACCACAAAAAAGCCTAATTGCCAAAGTATTCTTGAGAAAGAAGATCAAAGTGGAGGTATCATGCTCCCAGATTTCAGGCAATCCTACCAAGCTATAGTAATCAAAACAGTATGGGAGTGACACAAAAACAGACACAGAGATCAACAGAAGAGACAGCCCAGAAATAAACCCATGCTTATATGGTCAATTAATCTATGACAAAAGAGGCAATCATATACAATGGAGAATGATAGTCTCTTGAATAAATGGCGTTGGGAAAACAGGACAGCTACATGCTAAAGAATAAAACTGGACCACTTCCTTACACATGTGCAAAAATTAAATTAAAATGAATTAGTGACTTAAATGGAAGATCCCAAATCATAAAACTCCTGGAAGAAAACTCAGGCAGTAATATCTTAGTGATTTTTTTTGGTTCTATCTTCTTAGCTAAGGAGAACAAAAGTAAAAATAAACAACTGGGATTCCATTAAACGAAAAAGCTTTTGCACAGCAAAGGAAACCACCAACCAAATGAAAAAGCAATCTCCTGAACGGGAGAAAAAAATTTGCAAATGATACACTCAATAAGAGGTTAACATCCAAAATATATAAAGAACTCATATAACTCAATATAAAAAATCAATCTGATTAAAAAATGGGAAGAGGACCTGAACAGACATTTTTCCACAAAAGACATGCAAATGGCCAACAGGCACATAAAAAGATGCTCAACATCACTAATCATCAGGGAAATGCAAATCAAATCCATGGGGAGATATCTCACACTTGTCAGAATGACTAGTATCAAAAGGACAAGAAATAACAAGTGTTGACAAGGTTGTAGAGAAAAATGAACCCTTGTTCACTGTTGGCGGAAATGAAAATAGGTACAGCCACTGTGGGAAACAATATGTAGGCTCCTTAGAAAATTAAGACTAGAACAACCATACAATACAGCAATTCTACTTCCAGGTATTTGTCCTCAGGAAATGAAAACACTAATTTAAAAAGACATATTCATCTCTATAACCACAGTGTTATTTAAAATAGCCAAGATATGGAAGCAACCTAAGTGTCCAGCAGTAGGTGTATAAATAAAGATGCTGTAGTATATATGTGCGAGGGAATATTACTCAGCCATGAAAAAGAATGAGATCTTGCCATTTACAACAATATGGACAGAGCTAGAGAGTATTATACTAAGTGAAATAAGTTGGACAGAGAAAGACAAATACCATATGATCTCACTTACGTGTGGAATCTAAAAACCAAAATGAACAAATGAAACAATATTCTGTTTAGAAGGTAGAGAATATTCTATATAGAATATAGAGAACAAACTGATGGCTGTCAGAAAGGAGAAGGTGGAAGAATGGATAAAATAGGTGAACGGGATTAATAGGGTCATTCTTCCAGTTACAAAAATACATGGTGATGTAATGCACAGCATAGGGAATATAGTCAATAAAACTGTCACAACTTTGTATAATGACAGATGGTAACTAGACTTATTGTAGTGACAATTTCATACTGTATATAAATACAGAATCACTATGTTGTATACCTGAAATGAATATAATATTATCAATTATTCTTCAATAAGAATTATAAAATTTGTGATTTAGATAAAGCAATGCCTAGAAGAAAATTACAGCCTATGTGCATTGTTAGGGAAACAAATGCTAAAAATCAATGATATACTATACAGCTAAAGAAATCAGAAAAAGAGCATTAGAAGTCACAATTATGAAATAATTTTGTAAAAGGCAGAATCAGTGAAATAGAAACAAATGCCCAATATTAAAGACAAATGAAAATAAAAGTTAGTTTTTGGAAACCACATAAAATTGATCAACCTCTGGTAACATTTATTTTAAAAATAGGAAAAAGACCCAAACAACATCAGGAATGAAAGAGGCATTCTTACAGATCCTACAGACACTAAAAATATCATAAAGAAGTTTCATAAATTAACTTGTGACAATAAATTTGAAAATCTTAGATGAATTTAAACTCTAGAGAAACATAGCTTACCAAAACTAATACATGAGGAAATAGAAAATCTGAGTAGTCCTATATCTATGAAAGAAATTATAAACATTTTGCCAGGTTCAGAGGATTCCAGATGAAAAAGCCTCTGCCCTTTCCCCAGAGAAATGCTCTGTCTCAAAAATAAATCTAGTGAGAGGAACAGGCTTAGTTCTTTTTTTTTTTTTTAATATATGAAATTTATTGTCAAATTGGTTTCCATACAACACCTAGCGCTCATCCCAAAAGGTGCCCTCCTCAGTACCCATCACCCACCCTCCCCTCCCTCCCACCCCCCATCAACCCTCAGTTTGTTCTCAGTTTTTAAGAGTCTCTTATGCTTTGGCTCTCTCCCACTCTAACCTCTTTTTTTTTTTTCCTTCCCCTCCCCCCATGGGTTTCTGTTAAGTTTCTCAGGATCCACATAAGAGTGAAAACATATGGTATCTATCTTTCTCTGTATGGCTTATTTCACTTAGCATCACACTCTCCAGTTCCATCCACGTTGCTACAAAGGGCCATATTTCGTTCTTTCTCATTGCCCTGTAGTACTCCATTGTGTATATAAACCACAATTTTTTTTACCCATTCATCAGTTGATGGACATTTAGGCTCTTTCCATAATTTGGCTATTGTTGAGAGTGCTGCTATAAACATTGGGGTACAAGTGCCCCTATGCATCAGTACTCCTGTATCCCTTGGGTAAATTCCTAGCAGTGCTATTGCTGGGTAATAGGGTAGGTCTATTTTTAATTTTCTGAGGAACCTCCACACTGTTTTCCAGAGTGGCTACACCAGTTTGCATTCCCACCAACAGTGCAAGAGGGTTCCCGTTTCTCCACATCCTCTCCAGCATCTATAGTCTCCTGATTTGTTCATTTTGGCCACTCTGACTGGCGTGAGGTGATATTTGAGTGTGGTTTTGATTTGTAGTTCCCTGATAAGGAGCGACATTGAGCATCTTTTCATGTGCCTGTTGGCCATCCGGATGTCTTCTTTAGAGAAGTGTCTATTCATGTTTTCTGCCCATTTCTTCACTGGGTTATTTGTTTTTCGGGTGTGGAGTTTGGTGAGCTCTTTATAGATTTTGGATACTAGCCCTTTGTCCAATATGTCATTTGCAAATATCTTTTCCCATTCCGTTGGTTGCCTTTTAGTTTTGTTGGTTGTTTCCTTTGCTTTGCAGAAGCTTTTTACCTTCATAAGGTCCCAGTAATTCATTTTTGCTTTTAATTCCCTTGCCTTTGGGGATGTATCAAGTAAGAGATTGCTACGGCTGAGGTCAGAGAGGTCTTTTCTTGCTTTCTCCTCTAGGGTTTTGATGGTTTCCTGTCTCACATTCAGGTCCTTTATCCATTTTGAGTTTGTTTTGTGAATGGTGTGAGGAAGTGGTCTAGTTTCAACCTTCTGCATGTTGCTGTCCAGTTCTCCCAGCACCACTTGTTAAAGAGACTGTCTTTTTTTCCATTGGATGTTCTTTCCTGCATTGTCAAAGATTAGTTGGCCATACGTTTGTGGGTCTAGTTCTGGGGTTTCTGTTCTATTCCATTGGTCTATGTGTCTGTTTTTGTGCCAATACCAGTCTGTCTTGATGATTACAGCTTTGTAGTAGAGGCTAAAGTCTGGGATTGTGATGCCTCCTGCTTTGGTCTTCTTCTTCAAAATTACTTTGGCTATTTGGGGCCTTTTGTGGTTCCATATGAATTTTAGGATTGCTTGTTCCAGTTTCGAGAAGAATGCTGGTGCAATTTTGATTGGGATTGCATTGAATGTGTAGATAGCTTTGAGTAGTATTGACATTTTGACAATATTTATTCTTCCAATCCATGAGCAGGGAATGTCTTTCCATTTCTTTATATCTTCTTCAATTACCTTCATAAGCTTTCTATAGTTTTCAGCATACAGATCTTTTACATCTTTGGTTAGATTTATTCCTAGGTATTTTATGCTTCTTGGTGCAACAGGCTTAGTTCTATGAAGGCTTTCTTCAGACAGAGGTGGAGGGGAGGACACTCTAAGGCAGAGGGAACATAACCATCCAAGAAGCAACAGCAAGTGGATGAACCCTGTGCAGAGTCCTGGGTTCTCCAGAGGATTTCCAGGAGATAGCACTGGAAAAGGATGTTCAGACCAAATTTTGTAGATCCTGACAAGTTAGAGTGAAGAGCCTGTAATTATTTTGGTAGGTGTTTTGGAGCCCAGGAGCAGAACAAGAAATCCTTAGGAACACAAAGGTGGAAGTAGTGGCAGAAGGATTAAAAGGAGAAATGATTAGAGAGAAAGGGAAACGGTGACCAGGCATGAGGTTACAACAATTCGGGTGAGACAGAAAGAAACTAACATTAACTCAGATCCTACTGAAAGCCAGGCAATACACCAGGCACTGCATTAGTCACGGCATGTAGCTCTCATACCGATTCTATGATATTACTGCCTCTGTTTTGCAGGTGGGGAGACCAAGTGAAGGGCTAAAAAGAGCTTGCTTAAGATCACACAGGTTTAGAAGTGGGACGACTGAGATTGGTATCCAGGGGTGACTCCAGCCCAGGTTCTTTCTCTTCATTCTTTTCTCCTCTCCTAAAAGTGAATGAGTGACATTAACAGCCTAGGGTAGACGGCGTGGGTAAGTACAACAGAGTGGACAGGCAGGGAAAGAGATCAGCGAAAGGGCTAGGGACAAAGGAAGACACAGGGCTGAAGGAGGTACACATCATCTACCTGCCCAGTATCATTCTCAGAGATGAAGTACAGCAGCACTGGTGGTTGTTACCATGGGTACAGAAGATGATCCAGCTTCTTCCAGTGGGAACAGATAATGGGACACTGTACCCATGAGTTCAGTTTTACTTTCTGTAAAAGGAGGATTGGAGCTGCTTTCACAGGGTTCTTGTAAGGAGCAGAGATTCCTTGCCCAGCATGTCTAGTACAGGTCCCAGCACAAGGCAGACACTCACAAAATGGATCTATTGTGATCACTAATAACAGATGTCCAATAGGAATTTACGTCAGGGGAAAAGGGATAAAGGGCATTGACTCTGAGCATAGAAAAGCATCTCATCACAGAAACTCCTCCTTTCCTGTCCTGTTCCTGGAAGTGAAGAGGGAGCACTGCAGCCTACAGTCACCTGGGTTAGGCTTTGCCATAGACTGGTTGGAGATCTCCGGACTGAAGAAGTTCAAAGAGGGTGAACTTGATAACATAATTCTTAAACATACCCATTTACAACTTGTATCCCCCCATGGACATCACCTACCCTCTGCATAACCTACTGAGAAGCAGCGAGGGCAGGATTACCAGTCTTATATCCCAGGTAAGGGAACTGGTGCTTATGTAAGTAAGGCTTGCCCTCTTATCAAATGTCACAAAACAAGTTAGTGGGAGAGCCAGGCTGAGAACTCAGGTGTTCAGACCCTGGGAAACAAGGCTGTTAACCTACCCCTGTGCTTGATATCTGGATCGAACAAGAGTGAAACCATGCTGTGAGAATTATTTTGATAAACACTACGACTATGATTTATTATGAGTTTTATGTTGCTTTGGGCTTTTGCTAGCCCCTGAAGATACAGATATATTTCCCCTTACTTCAATAGAATAACTGCCATCTTATCTTCTTGCAATTTTGTAATTAAATTTTTTTCTCACTTCCACTAAGCTGTAAGCTCCTTAAGAGCCAGAGCCACACTTAAGTGGTTCAAGCACACTATGTCCCTGGTGTGCAATATAGGCTCTGACACACAGCATCCATTGAATAGTTTGCGAAGAAAGGAAAGAAAAAGGGAGAGAGGAAGGAAAATGGAAGGAGAGAAGGAACGAGGAAAGGAGAGTTGTTGGAGTTTGGGTTCTAGACGCAGAATGCCTGAGTCTGAATCCCATTTCTCACCAATGGGAACCTTGGAAAGGCGACTTATCTGCCTAAAGAATCTAGACGTTCAGGGACCAACCTCCAACCGGCACTGTAGATGCTCCACTGAATCTACCTTGCAGACGAGGGCATAGGCTCATGGGATTTTGGAACACACTGAGGTTTTACGGTGAGGCTGTGATGGAGCCTGGCTCCAAAGCCTTTGCTCCCCCATCTCAGCCTACAGCCTCCCCAATTATGGTAGAAAACAGACAGACCCTTTCCCTATTAACTGCACTTGGGGGAGGCAGGTTTTCCAAGGTGACCAAACCTCCCGTGACGGAGCTGACAGCAGAATATTTGGGACACTATAAAGGCACCACTCAATTTAACATGAAAGTCTTCAGTGACTCATTTTAGGAAGAAGGCCAAGTACTTGCTTCTATCAGCTGGGATTAGGGAAAGGAATCAGAGTAGGACAGTCCTGGGAGCAAAATGATAGCACGCACAATACTGATGCCTTTATTCCTGACCGTGGGCAAGAAACACAGCATTCGTTCATTCCGATCCGTCCCTTGAAAGTGAATAATGAGGCTGGGAAGTCTTCGAATGTGACGATGACACCTGCTTCCTTCACCCTTCCCATCAATTACAATAAGACATCTTTTAATGAGCTCTACTATACAGAAGTTTCATATAAATTAGAAACAACACTCGCCTCTGGCTCCTTACTTCTAAATAAACCATGCTCTTTGCTGCCTGAGACATCTCACATATCACAGTGAATGGATCACGGACTTGGAAGCTCCCGGTTGAACTCTAATTTGGAGAAGGATGAGTCATTCATTTGATTATTCATTATTGGTCTCTGCTCTCAAGGAGCTCAGAAACTGGTGGAAGTTTCGGATAGGTAAGCCAGTAGTTTTTAGAAGGTGTGGTGAGTGACCTGACAGAGGCGAACCTAGGGGACTCTGAGAGTTCAGTGGAAGCAACGATGAAAACAAGAGTTAGTGGGGTTGGGGTGGGCAGTCAGGGAGGTCTTCCTGGAGGAACTGAGGGACAGATGAACAGGAGTGGACTAGGAAAAGAAACAGACCATAAGAGACTCTTAAATACAGAGAACAATCTGAGGGTTGATGCGGGGAGGGTGGGGGAGAGGGGAAAATGGGTGATGGGCATTGAGGAGGGCACCTGTTGGGATGAGCACTGGGTGTTGTACGTGAGTGATGAACCACGGGAATCTGCCCCCAAAACCAAGAGCACACTTTACACACTGTATGTTAGCCAATTTGACAATAAATTATATATTTTTTAAAAAAGTTAAAGTGGGCGCCTGGGTGGCTCCGTCGGTTAAGCATCGACTTCGGCTCAGGTCATGATCTCACAGCTCGTGAGTTCGAGCCCCGCATCGGGCTCTGTGCTGTCAGCTCGGAGCCTGGAGCCTGCTTTGGATTCTGGGTCTCCCTCTCTCTCTGCCTCTCCCCTGCTCTCTCTCTCTCTCTCTCTCTCTCAAAAATAAATAAAACATTAAAAAATAATAATAAATAAAAAAGTTAAAGAAACAGAGGGCAAGGCATTTCAGGTGGAGGAGGAACACACCGAAAGGCAAGAATTTGAGCCTCGTTACCCTGGAGGATACGCGTGGGGAACGACCAGATCACTTGGGATCTAGAGTGCCTGCTCAGGGCTTGGACTTTATCCTGTAAGACACAGTGTGCCAGCAGATTCTGAAGGGGTGAAATTCGATGAGCACAATTGTGGTCAGTTAGGTGGGTCAAGGTGGGTCACTGTGGAGGCATCTGGAGACCAAACTGGAAAACATTTCCATGCCCTGGGACTGGGAAGGATTACAAGCTTTGGAGCTGTGATAATCTAATTAAGGATGTTACACAGAAATGGAGAAAAAAGATCACATCCCAACATCTGCAAAACTGTTTACTAAGGAGTACATTAGATAGAGCAGAGGTAGTATCGGGAAAGGAATTTCCAGTGATGCACACAAGTAAAAGAAGATTTTAAAAAGGTTAGCTGTTGGGGCGCCTGGGTGGCGCAGTCGGTTAAGCGTCCGACTTCAGCCAGGTCACGATCTTGCGGTCCGGGAGTTTGAGCCCCGCGTCAGGCTCTGGGCTGATGGCTCAGAGCCTGGAGCCTGTTTCTGATTCTGTGTCTCCCTCTCTCTCTGCCCCTCCCCCGTTCATGCTCTGTCTCTCTCTGTCCCAAAAATAAAAAAAAAAACGTTGAAAAAAAAATTAAAAAAAAAAAAAAGGTTAGCTGTAATCAATTTAGCTTCAGATGTTTACACACCGATGCCAGAAGGAAGAAAAGAAAACAGGCTTTATGGTCACGGACCACAGGTGCTTTCCTCTCTGCTAGCTTACAATTTCATGTCATCAGCAAACTGTCCGTGATGCTTTACTATTTTTCAGAGGAGAGAAGTGGAGCTTGGAGAAGCGGCCAAGGTCACCTGCTGAGCAGGCCACAGAGCGAAGACCAAGCAAAGGTTTATGTGACTGGAAATCCCATTTCCATCCCTTATGCCACTGCCACAGGCAAAGAGGCACTTTATAATGGACTGGGTGCAGCAATGGCCCCTATGTGTTGATATCCCCTCTCCCCACACCGTAACTCCCCACACCGACCGCCAGCCGCCATGTGACCTGCCCTGGCCAAGGGGACCACAGCACCCGTGATGCTGTGGGACTTGCAGCCTGCTCGTGTGCCGGGGCTTACCCTCCACTGACTCTGCCCTGGGAGTGATCCTGAGCTAGCCGGCTGGAGGGGCGGGGGACACGTGGCCCAGGCTCCCCAGCCAACAGCCAGAACAACCCCCGGAAGCAAAGCCACTTCGCTGACTGATGGCTGAGCGCAGAGATAGGAGAGCCCCCAGCTGGGACCACTCGGGCCACAGCCCAGTCAAGTCAGCCCCAAGTTCTGACCCACGGCATCATGAGCTCCATCAACGGCAGCCGTTTTAAGCCCTAGTTTGTTTCGCAGGGGGGTTGTTCTGTCACAGTTACTGGTGAATCTCAGCTGGTTGAATGCTCTACGCTGCTGAAGAGTATAGGTTTGAGGCAAAGGAAAATCCTCCCCAGCCATTTGACTTTCCAGATAAAACTGTACTTCGGAAGGAGTTTTGCCAGCATTGTTTCAAGAAGCAATCTAGCTGGCCGACAGGGAAGGGGTGAATCCTTTCCCAATGATTTGAAAGAATTTTATCTAGAGGCAGGGCCCAGTGGATCGTGGTTCGTTAATTATGAATCGTGGATCGTAGCTCCTGAAAAGCCCATGGAACCTCTGGATATGAGATCTGCCGTGAGGGATATGCTTTTCTCTTCGTGTTGACTTAAGCCAAGCAAAGCTTTGTGTTTCCCCTCACAGGGTTGCTTCCGAGCCCATAAGTAATTTGATTCCACTTTTCATTTCCCTAAGAATCTAAAAATCATAAGGTCTGATCACATCCCCAAAGACTATGGTCCGTAGGCATCTCTAGGGTTAACAGAAATAACCTCATTGAACATTCCATTCCCTGTTTCCTCAAAAATAACATGTAAATGGAAGTACTTAGTGAACAGAATTGTTGTACGGTTTAAAATTTTTTTTAACGTTTTATATATTTTTGAGACACAGAGCACAAGGCAGGGGAGGGGGCAGAGAGAGAGGGAGACACAGAATCTAAAGCAGGCTCCAGGCTCTGAGCCATCAGCACGGAGCCTGACGCAGATCTCGAACTCAAGAGCTGTGAGATCATGACCTGAGCTGAAATCGACCTGAACTGACCGGGCCACCCAGGCACCCCATAGAATTGTTATAGGGTTTAAAGAAAGTGTGTGCAAAAAATTAGAATAAATGCAGATGAAACCCTCCATAAGATACCATCTCATACCCATTAGGATGGTTGCCATCAATGAGTCAGGGGGATGAAAAGTTCAGCACAGGGAACATAATCATTAATATTGTAATAACAGTTATGATGACAGGTGGTAACTGCCCTTATTGTGGTGAGCGTTTCATAATGTATAGAATTGTCAAATTACTATGTTGTACACTCGAAACATTATATGCCAGCAATGTTTTAAATTTTAAAAAAGAGACAGGGGGCACCTGAGGGAGTCAGTCAGTTAAGCGTCCGACTGTTGATTTCTGCTCAGGTCATGATCTAACAGTTTGTGAGATCAAGCCCCACATCACGCTCTGTGCTGACGGCACGGAGCCTGCTTGGGATTCTCTCTCTGCACCTCCCCTACACCCTCACTCTCTCTCTCTCTCTCTCTCTCTTTCTCAAAATAAATAAATAAATTTAAAAAGAGAGAGAGAGAGACAAAATTGGCGACAGTGTGGAGAAATCAGAGCCCCGTGTCCTGTGGGTGGGAATGTAAAATGTAGGACTACTACGGAAAACAGAATGGAGATTCTTCAAAAACTTAAAAATAGAATTACCGTATGATCCAGGAATTCCATTTCTGGGTATGTATCCAAAAGAACTGAAAGCAGCATCTCAAAGGGATGTTTGCGCATCTGTGTTCACAGCACCGTTATGCACAACAGCCAAAATGTAGAAGCAATACAAACTTCATCTGGATGAATGAATGAACAAAATGTTGTGTATATACATGTGTACACATATACATGTACACACACACACACATATGCACACACGCACACAATCAAATATTATTCAGCCTTTAAAAGGAGAAAATTCTGCAATCTGCTATGGGATGGATGAATCTTGAGGACCTTATGTGAAATAAAGCCAGTCACAAAAATACAAGGGCTGCGATTCCACTTATATGAGGTCCCTAGGATAGTCACATTCATAGAGAGGGAAAGTAGACCAGGGGTGGCCAGGGGCTGGGGGAAGAGGGGGATCAGGAGTTGGTGTGCAATGGGGACAGAGTTTCAATTCCAGTTTCACAAGACAAAAAATGTTCTAGAGATGGGTTGTACAACATCGTGAATATACTTAACACCATCGGACTCTGTACTTAAAAATGGTTAAGATGGCACACGTTATTTGTTTTTTTATCATAATTGGAAAATGTAAAATAAAGATTCGAGACAGTGTCTGCCTTTAGTGCTCTGCAGATACGTATCAAGTGAAGAAAGGAAAGAATGCAGAAAGGCAGGAAGGAAAGGAAGGAGGGAGGGACAGTAACACCAGACCGCTTGTCACAGTTCCTTCATTAACCCACGTATACGACAGACTTCTGAGTCCCAGTTTCGGCTCTTACCATGTCTGACCTTAAAATTATCAACCTCGCTGGGACGCATTCTGGCAGCTGTTATATTTGGGTACCACCCAATGGCCTGAATTCTTTTGGGAACGGAGATAATTAAGGCGGAACCTTCTGGAAACCACGAAGTTCAGTGAAAAGCCTGCCTACAGCAGCAGCAGCCATAGAAGGAGGAAAAGCAAGAGCAGTGGTGGCCACACATGACAGAAATACTATTGTAACAGGGCACGGTATGTTTATACTCGGAGTTTGGAAAACCTCTAACATATCCAGCGTTAGCACTCACTGCATGAAAGGGTGAGTGTCTCGGGGCGTCTGGGTGGCTCAGTCAGCTGGGCGTCTGACTTCAGTTCAGGTCACGACCTCATCACTTGGGAGTTCGAGCGCCCCCATCTGGCTCTCTGCTGGCAGCATGGAGCCCGCTTCGGTTCCTGTCTCCCTCTCTCTCTGCCCCTCCCCAGCTTGTGCTTTCTCTCTGTCTCAAAAATAAATAAAAGCATCAAAAAAAGGGGGGGGGGTGGCGAGGGTCTCCCAAATCACCAATTCAGCTAACGTGAGCAATGACACTGACCAGCATCATTTTGCGGCGGCGGTCCTATATTTAGAAAGAAAAAGCAGAAACACCTGAATTTCTCTGACTCAAAATAGCAAAATAAGGAACATAAGATACACAAGGGCACACTGTGTCTCCAGATCCCCTTCTTTGCAACATGAGAGTTCCAGAAGAGCATCGCAGCTGCCCCAGGGGCATAACTGACCCTAAAAGCACAGGACATTTGCACACCTGAATTCCTCAGTGTAGGAGACAACAGGCATCACCGAGGGCATGGGTTTTGGACACGTAGCCGCCTAAGTCTGTGTTCCACCTACTCCAGTCAGCAGCTGTTATACTTAACAAAGCACTTTATATCACTTTGGGCCTCATTTTCTTTTTTTTTTTTTTTTAATTTTTTTTTCAACGTTTTTTATTTATTTTTGGGACAGAGAGAGACAGAGCATGAACGGGGGAGGGGCAGAGAGAGAGGGAGACACAGAATCGGAAACAGGCTCCAGGCTCTGGGCCATCAGCCCAGAGCCCGACGCGGGGCTCGAACTCACGGACCGCGAGATCGTGACCTGGCTGAAGTCGGACGCTTAACCGACTGCGCCACCCAGGCGCCCCCTCATTTTCATACCCGTAATATGGGAACATCAAGATGTGGCTTCTTAGCAACATGGCAGGTTGCCTGTCCCAAAGACACCCACGGCGTTACCTTAGCGATGCTGGATGAAATAAATACATCCATAGCTGAGGCTGCCAACACGGACGAGATAGTTGGAAATAAGAGAGGTAGGTTGAAACTCAATCCCTGGCTGGCCCGGACACATTTGCTGATCTCAGAAAAAAAGAGACATGTGTTTCCATCATCCAAAAGAGCCAAGGCCTTGGGCCCATGTGAGAAGAGTTGGAACTGAGATCCAATAAAGCCAGGCCTCTCTTAGGGCTACATTCTCAGTGATATAGCAGTATAGGAATCTCAGTGCTAGAGCTGTCTAAGAAAAAGAAACCTAAGAGCTACACAGAATTCATCGGGGAAAGGAGACCCAAAGGAAAATTATCTTCCTTGGCCAGGACTCTGGAAGGAAAGAAACAAGGCATCTCCAAAAGCGTAGAACGATAGGCCTGCCCTCCTACACTTTTGGTGTTCAAAGGTACTCCCCCTCGTGATTGCCACCCCCTAGGTTCAAAAATTTACTTAAGTTGTTCACACTCTTTAGTGCCTGTCAGAATCGAGGATGAACACCTCTTGGAGGGAGAAACGATTAAAAAAAAATTATAGGTGAAATTTAAGTGTTTATAGATGAAAATAATGAGATGTGGGGGGAAATCCTCAAATATTTTTTAAAAGAAGTAGCCTCTTATTTATTTATTCATTCATTGATTTCTTGATTGATTGATTGATTGATTGATTTTTAATGTTTATTTCTTTTTGAGAGAGAGGAAGAGAGTGCAATCAGGGGAGAGGCAGAGAGAGAAGGAGACAGAGGATCCGGCTCTGTACTGACAGCAGAGAGCCGATGTGGGGCTCGAACGCATGAACCGTGAGATCGTGACCTGAGCCAGTGTTGGACGCTTCACCGATTGAGCCACCCAGGTGCCCCCATCCTCAAACATTTTTATGAGGCTAGTAACATCCTGATACCAAAGTCCAGACCAGTGCACTCTTGTTTACAAGCATAGTTAGCAAAAACTTCCTGAAGTGGAAATCAAAAAGAACAGCGCACAGAAAAATAATACCACAGGAGCAGGTTGGGATTGACACTATGCAAATGTTTCAATATAATAAAAATCCACTCCTACTGGAAAACACAGGCAGGACGCTGTTGAACATGGTCTCAGCAATATGTTTTTGGGTCTGTCTCCTCAGGTAAAGGCAACAAAAGCAAAAATAGATAAATGGAACTACATAAAACTGAAAAGCTTTTGCACGGCAAAAGAAACCATCAGCAAAATGAAAAGGCACCTTGCAGAAGGAGAGGAGATACTTGCAAATGATACATCCAATTAGGGGTCAATATCTAAAATACATAAAGAATTCCTACCACTCCAACTCAAAAAAACACTCTGATTAAAAAATGGGCAGGACCTGAAGACAGACTTCTTCAAAGAAGGTACACAGACACATAAAAAGATATCTGACATCACCCATCATCAGAGAAATGCAAATCAAAACCACACTGTCACCTTAAACCTGCCAGAGTGGCTATTATCAAAAGGACAAGAGATAACAAGCGTTGGTGAGGATGTGGAGAAAGGGGAACGCTTTTGTTCTGTCGATGGGAATGCACACCAGTGCAGCCGCTCTGGAGAACTGTATGGGAGGTCCTCAAAAAGTGGAAAACAGAACCACCATATGATGCAGAAATTCCACTTGTGGGTATTTATGCAAAGAAAACAAAACCACGAACTCAAAAAGACCGTACACCCCTATGTTCGTTGCAGCATTATTTACAATAAAGAAATGGAAGCAACCTAAGTGTCCTAATAAATGAATGGATAAAGACGTGGTTCATATAGATTATACATATTATATATGATGGAATCTTACTCAGCCGTAAAAAATAAAACCTTGCCATTTGCAGCAATGTGGATGGCCCTAGAGGGTATTATAGTAGGTGTGATAAGTCAGACAGAGAGATAAATACCACATGATTTCACTTACAGGTGAAACGCAAAACAAAGAAAACAGAACAGAAACAGACTAAAAAATACAGAGAATAATCTGGTGGTTGCCAGAGGGGAGGAGGGTGGAGGGGAAATAAATAAGACACAGGCATGCAACATACTGCACAGGCAACATAGTTCATAATACTGTAAGAACTTCCTATGGCGACATGGCAGCTAGCTTATCTGTTGATTTATTGTCGATGATGATATTGATCATGGTGATCACTCCACAACATATATAAATGTCAAATCACTATGCACTGCACCTGGAACTAATATAATGTTGTATGTCTACCATAATTCCATGAAAATAAATAAACAAATGCCCTCCTCAACGGAGGGCACCTGTTGGGATGAGCGCTGGGCATTGCGTGGAAACCAACTGGACGATAAATTATATTTAATAAATAAATAAATGTAAAAAATGATGTTATAATGATGGTTGTGCAACTATATACACTAAAAGCCACCGAATTGTGCACTTTAAATGTGTGACTTGATATCTCAATGAAACTATTATAAAACAGACAACAATGAAATCAATCAATGCAATAGGCCATATTCACAGAATAAAAGAGAAAACTATGATAGAGATTTAATGGATGCAGGAAAAATTTGTAGGATCCAACCCTCATTCATAATACTCACAAACCATATACTAGGAATTTATCTAATGAAGGGTTTTCTTTTTTCTGAACCTACAAGTATAATATATTAAAATCATTCTATTTAAGATCAGATTAAGACATTGTACCAAAGATCCCAGCCAAGAACAGTATAATGAGAAATAAAAACAAAAACTATAAAAACTAGTGAAGGAGAATCATCATTATTTGCAGGTAATATGTTGCTTACCTAGAAAAACCCAAGATCATCGAATATAAATTATTAGACTATTTCTGCATGCAAGGTCAATGAAGGAAAGTAAATTGCGCTGTTGTCACGAGCAACAAGCAATTCGAACATATACAGTTTTAAAAAGATACACAAATATAAGATACCTAGGAATAAATTCCACAATTGGCATACAATTGTTTGTGGTGAAAATTATTTACGGAGAAAATTATAACACTGGATGAAAGGCATTATAAAAGACATAAATAAATGGAGAGAAATAACATGTTCATGGATTCAATAACATAAAAGTGTCAGATCTCCTCAAATTAATCTATAAACTCAGTGTGTTTCCTGTCAAAGCCAGTTTTAATGGAACCTGACAAGTTGATTGTAAGTCTGTATGGGATTATGATGATATCCAAGATAAAATCTGAAGATGGACAGGATGGAAAGTCGTTACCAAGCAGAACCTGAAACTTCTTACAAATAAAGCTATAATGAGAAAGCAAGTGAGTGCCTAGCGGAGGGATAAACAAGCAGACCAGAGGAACAGACCCAAGCAGCATGGAAACGTGACAAGGGACAAAGGTGACATTTATAGGTCAGTGAAGCCAGATGTGGAAAAGTACAACCAACAAAGGAAAAGACTGGTAAATTTACTATATTGAAACGGAAACTTCTCGGGGCGCCTGGGTGGCTCAGTAGGTTGAGTGCCAGCTCTTGATTTCGGCTCGGGTCACGATCTGATGGTTCATGGGATCGAGCCCCACATCGGGCTCTGTGCTGACAGCTCAGAGCCCAGAGTCTGCTTGGGATTCTGTGTGTGTGTGTGTCTCTCTCTCTGCCCCTCCCTCACTCGTGCTCGCTCTCTCTGTCTCTGTCTCTGTCTCTCTCTCTCTCTCTCTCTCAGAAATAAACATTAAAAGAAAAACTTTTTAAAAAGTTAAAAAAAATAAGTTACATTCTTCAAGAATGCATTTGGAGTGCCCTGACTGACAAAACATCCATATCCAGGTTGTACAAAGAACTCTATGTTAATAAGGAAAAACAAAAACAATGGTCTAGAAAAAGAATTTCAAGTATAAAAGGGGTATACCACAAAGGGGTCAGCCTCGGAGGTCCTTTGGTCGGTAGGATATAGAGCTTCCCAAGAGACCTCCCTCGACTCAAATGTCGAAAATAATCCCGCGACGCGGTTAACATCATGGCTCTTCTAAACTGTGAGAAAGAGCTGAGGTGTGAAGAAACGTACGTGAACCGAGTTCCAGAAAGTGATGAGTCAGCACTGCAGAGGCGAACAGCACAGCTGTGCTCACGCCTGGCAGGGCACCAGGAGGAGGAGGACCCCCCCACAGATGGGAGTCGGGGGGAATGAAGTGAAGCTTTAGGGAACTTGGAACAGCCGTGTGTGTGAGCTGGTACGATGCATTACAACCTAAGGAGCACCAGCCACCGAGCGTGTCTGATCTACCCGCCAGCTCTGTCCCAGGGGGTTACATGAAGCTCAGGGGGCAGCAAAGGATGGGGGCTGCGAGGCCCTTTCTCTATGAGGCACACGGGGCCTTCCCCAAGTTCACTACCATTGCTCTCTGAAGGCGGCAGGGCAGCAGAACCGCCAGAGACAGGTCACAGGCATCCTAGACATGAGGGACTGGGGTGGGGGAAGCCCTTCTCGGGCACGCAGGGTGAAGGGACATCTCCCTAAGTACAGAGGGCTCGGGACAGCCATGGCGGAGGAAGAGAACCTCCCAGGGATACAAACAGCTAGAAGCCAGGCTGTGAGGCAAAGAGAGAACTCTCCCATTGTCCAGAAAGCCGGAGGCTCTGCTGAAGTGGAAAGAGGTTTCCAGAATCTCACTAGTGCTCAGTTGCCAAGCACAACAGAAAGGCAAGTCCTGATCCCGCAGCCAAAACATCTGACGCCAGGGGTGCACTGAGCCAAATTAAACTCCGAGAAAGCTGAGAGATCCCACTCAGCTATAGACCAAATTACTTCAGACTGTAATTTTTTTTAAGTTTATTCATTTATGAGAGACAGAGAGAGTGAGGAGGGGCAGAGAGAGAAGGAGAGAGAGAATCCCAAGCAGGCTCCACACCGTCAGTGCAGAGCCTGATGCACGGCTCAAACTCATGAACCGCAAGACCTTGACCTGAGCCGAAATCAAGAGTCGGACACTCAACTGACGGAGCCACCCAGGCTGTAATTATTATGGCCTGTCATAAGAGCATACACCTTTCCGGACATAAATATTAGTTAATTCAGTACCTCCTGCTCTGGAACAATTTCTTGTAAATACTTTCAGTATCTATTGCTCCTGTAAAATTTCTGTGGATGCAATAAAATAACTACAAAACACACAAAAAATAAAAAAATGCTTATGGTTGGGGAAATAGTCTACGGCAGCACATAAAACATGGCCCAGAAGCTGGATGTATAAGAGACACTTTAAAATAATTATGGTCGGGGCGCCTGGGTGGCGCAGTCGGTTAAGCGTCCGACTTCAGCCAGGTCACGATCTCGCGGTCCGTGAGTTCGAGCCCCACGTCGGGCTCTGGGCTGATGGCTCAGAGCCTGGAGCCTGTTTCCAATTCTGTGTCTCCCTCTCTCTCTGCCCCTCCCCCGTTCATGCTCTGTCTCTCTCTGTCCCCCCCAAAAATAATAAACGTTGAAAAAAAAATTTAAAATAAAAAAATAAAATAATTATGGTCAAAGTGCTCAGTGATTTCACGTAAAAGATAGGCAATGCGTGTGAGGGGATGGGGACTTGGAACAGACGTACGGACTATAAACAGGGAGCCAAATGGAAAAGTTGGATATAAATGATACAACGCCAGAAATAAAAGGCCATTATACGGGCCCAGGAACAAACTTGACTAGGTAGAGGAAAGAATCAAGTTAAGTTTAAGTCAGGGCAACAGGAAGATCCAGACTAAAATACACACACGTGCAAAAACAAGAGATAAAATTTTTTAAAAATACCACCAGAAGCTTCAAGGTCAGAGGGACGACGTTAGTGGATTAACATACATGTAATAGGGGTCACAGAAAAAAGAAGAGAGAGAACAGGAAGGAAGTAATGGAAAAGAAAGTGAATAAGACGTTCCAAGTACCCTGAGAAGGGCAAATACGATGAAACCAGGTCTATGCAGTTACCAGGTGAGGAGGGGTGTGGTTTCGTGTAGGTGATTGATGGGAGGGGGGCGGAGGAGAGGGGGAGATGGGTGATGGGCATTGAAGAGGGCATTTATTGGGATGAGCACTGAGTGTTGTATATAAGCGATGAATCACGGGAATCTACCCCTGAAACCAAGAGCACACTGCATACAATGTATGTTAGCCAACTTGAGAATAAATTATATGAAAGAAAGAAAGAAAGAAAGAAAGAAAGAAAGAAAGAAAGAGAAAAAGAAAGAAAAAGAAAAAAAATTACTTCAGAATCACACACACAAAAAATAAAAAAGAAAGAAAAAAACCCCCAGAAACCAGGTCTAGGCACAAGAGAGTCAAACATCTCAAGGCCAAAGATAAAGAGAAACACGTCAGAGAAGGTGGGGAGGCAGACAGGATGGCAACTCAGTTAACTCTCCCATGAGGGCAGCTGACTTCTCACCAAGAAAAACGGAGACCGGAAGACAGGAGGGCATGTTTCATGTGGCAAAAAAAGAAACCTAAGTCAACTAAAGCCACATCCAATAAAAATACCATTCATAAAAAAGGTGAGATAAAAACATTCCCAGGAAAACGCTGAGAGAATTCATCCTCGGCATACCTGCACCTAAGAAACACTAAAAGAAGCTGAGCTAAAAGAAAGCTCCAGGGAAATGATACCAGATGGAAGGGCCAGATCAGCAAGAAGGAAGGATGAACACCCGAAGACACTTTTTGGGACGAGCACTGGGTATCGTATGTAAGAGAAGAAACGCTGGGTTCTACGCCTGAAGCCAAGACTACACTGTATGTTAACTAACTTGAATTTAAATCTTAAAAAAATGACACGCTGGTAAATATAAAATATATAAAGGAAAATTTCAAAATAATTGCATACTTAGCTGTCTATCTAATATGATATACTTCTTTAAAAGCCATCAACTATTTTTTTACATTATTTTTTGTTTATTTATTTTGAGAGAGAGAGAGACAGAGCATGAGTGGAGGAGGGGCAGAGAGAGAGGGAGACACAGAATCTGCAGCAGGTTGCAGGCTCCGAGTTGTCAGCACAGAGCCAGATTCAGGGCTCAAACTCACAGACAATTATTAGATCATGACCTGAACCCAAGTTGGAGGCTTAGCCGACTGAGCCATCCAGGCACCCTGAAAGCCATCAACTACTTTAAAATGAAATGACAATGACTGTGGGACTTAAGACCACATATGGAAATATACTCTAGGCCAACAAAGGCCAAGGGCAGGAGGGGGTCAGCAATAATTTAATAGTGTAAGGTTCTTATGTTGTTAATTCAGACTACAATAAAATTTGAAAGCAGACGGTGATAACTTAAAAATGTATCATCTCTAGAGTAACCATTAAAAGGAGCTACGGGTAAAAAACAGATGATAGAGTGGGATAAAAAAATTATGTTATTCACCCAACAGAAAGCATAAAAAGATAATAACAAATGGAATAAATATTAAACAAACGCCAAAATGGGAGACTTAAATCCAACCATATGAATAACTACATTAAATGCAAGTTTCACTGAACATGCCAGTCAAAAGGAAGAAATTGTCAGAATGAACAACAAAGCAAAACTAACTACACGGTGATTGTAAGAAACACACTTTGTATGAACAGCCAAAAAAGTTTAAAGTAAAAGGGTAAGAAAGCACATAAAATGAAAACGTCACCTTAAAATAAATGGAACAGATCTAATCATATCAGACAAAGCAGACGTTAAGATAAAGAATACTGCTGGAGAGAGAGAAGACATTTCACAACGATAAGAAGATAAATTCTTCAAGAAAACATGGCAATTCTAAGCCTGTATGCACCTAACAAAAGAGTTTCAAGATGCATGAAATAATCTGACAAAATGAAAGAGAGAAATCGACAAATTCACAAATATATGTGGAGATTCTGACAGCCTTCCTCAGTAATTTTTAAAACAGACAGACAAAAGAATCAAGGATTAGAAGACGTGAACATCATAACTAACCAACTTGACCTGATGGCCATTTGTAGAATACTGTGTTCGACACTTCAGAACACATCTTCATTCCGAGTGCACGCGGAATATCCCCCAAGATGGGCCACATCATAAGCCATAAAACAAGGCTGAATAAATATCAAAGGGTTGAAATTAAATAGGCTATGTTTTTGATCACCACAGACTGAGTGAGAAGGCAATAACAGAGAGTTCTCTGGAAAACTATTTTCAACAACATGGATGGACCCAGAGGGTATTAATGCTGAGAGGAGTAAGTCAGAGAAAGACAAAAACCATGATTTCACGAATATGTGGAATTTAAGAAACAAATGAACAAGCCAAGAAAAAAAAAGAGACAAACAGAAAAAACAGACTCAAATAGAGAGAACAAACTGGTGGTTGCCAGAGGGGAGGTGGGGAGGGCAGGGGTAAAATAAAGGGTAATTAAGAGCGCGGCGCCTGGGTGGCTCAGTGGGTTGAGCATCTGACATCAGCTCAGCAGGCCGGATCTTGCGGTCCGGTCTGTGATTTCAAGCCCCGCATCGGGTTCTGTGCTGACAGCTCAGAGCCTGGAGCCTGCTTCGGATTCTGGGTCTCCCTCTGTCTCTGCCCCTCCCCCGCTCATGCTCCGTCTCTCTCTGTCTCAAAAAAAAGTAAATGTTAAACACAAATGAAAAACAAGCAAACAAAAAAAGAGTGCACTTATCATGATGAGCACTGAGTAACGTATAGAACTGTTGAGTCACTGTATTGTACACCTGAAACTAATGTAATGCTGCATGTTCATTATACTTCAATTAAATAAATTAAGGAGGGCACATTTTGGGATGAGCACTGGATGTCATATGTAAGAAAAGAATGGGTTGGTTCTACTCCTGAAGCCAAGACTACACTGTATGTTAACCAACTTGAATTTAAATAAATTTTTAAAAAGGAACCAAAAAACTAACTAACTAACTAACTAACTAACTAAATAAATAAATAAATACTTAAACAATGCACCTAGGCAGTCATCAACTATTCAACCCATCATATAAAGGAGAAATTATAAGGAAGAAGTTAAAACACTTTGAACTAAATGAAATGAAAACCAACACATTACTTTGTGCAGCTAAAGGAGTGTCTAGAGGGAAATGCATAGCTTTAAATCCTTGCATTAGAAAAGATGAAAGGTGTGAAATCCATGCTGTTTCCACAAGAAGCTGAAACGAAGGAGCCAATTAAATCCAGCATAAGGAGGAGAAGGGAAATAGCAAAAGTAAGATTTTAAAAATCAATTAAGTATAAAGGAGATGAAATAGAGAAAGCAAATCAAAAGACCTTTATTTGAAATGACTAACGAAATTGAAAAATTCCTAGCAACATTGATCAAGAGGGTAAAATGGACAGAAAGCGGAATTTACCATCAAGAATAAAAGCGGGAATACTACAAGTCCTAGAAACATTTAAAAAAAGATAATAAGGGAATATTACGACCAACTTTATACCAATAAGTTTGAGAACTTAGATAAAATTTCTTTAAAAATACAATTTACCAAAACTGACACAAGAAGAAATGGAGAATCTCCATAAATAAATTTCTTTTTTAATGTAAAAAAAATCCTGCAAAGAAATCTCTAGGAATAGATGGCTTCACAGGTAAATCTGTACAAATATTTATGCAAAACTCAACACCAGTCATACACAAATTCTTTAGCAAACAAAGAAGGAAGCATTTACAAATTAATTTTATGAGGCCAGCATAACTTGGGTTCCAGAACTCTAAAAGATGTTAAAAGACAAGAAATTACTGAGGGTGCCCACATGGCTCAGTTGGTTATGCGTCCAACTCTTGATTTCAGCTCAGGTCATGATCTCATGGCTCCTGAGATCAAGCCCTGCATCAGGCTCTGTGCTGGCAGTGCAGAGCCTGCTTGGGATTCTCTGCCTCCCTCTCCCTCTGCCCCTCCTCTGCTCGCCCCGCCTCTGTCTCTCTCAAAATAAGTAAATAAAAACCTAAATTTTTAAAAAATAAATAAATAAAAGACAAGAAATTACTGGTAAACATCCACATGAACATAGATACGAAAATACTTAACATAGGGGTGCCTGGGTAGCTCGGTCGGTTGGGCGTCCGACTTCGGCTCAGGTCACGATCTCGCGGTCCGTGAGTTCGAGCCCCACGTCAGGCTCTGGGCTGACAGCTCAGAGCCTGGAGCCTGTTTCAGATTCTGTGTCTCCCTCTCTCTCTGACCTTCCCCCATTCATGCTCTGTCTCTCTCTGTCTCAAAAATGAATAAACGTTAAAAAAAAATCAAAAATACTTAACATAATGTTTGGAAATTGGATCTAGCCAAAAGGACAATACACCAAGATTAAGGGTGGTTTTCCTAGGAACGCAAGGTTTATTAACATTCAAATTCTCATCAGTGCAATTCGCCATAGTAACAGGCTAAAACAGAAAACCTGCATGATCATCTCAGTACATGCAGAAAACTATTTTGTCAAAATTCAGGATCTAGTCATGATCTCAGCAGGGAGCAGAAGGGACCATCCTCAATCTGATCAAATGCATGCATGAAAAACCTATGGTTGACGCCATCCTTAAGGGTACAAGACTGAAGGTTTTCCCCAGTATCAACAACAAGGCAAGGATGTCTGCTATTACCACCTTAACACTGCCTGAGTATTATCGTCAGTCCAAAAGAGCAAAACAGCACCAGCACTGGCACCACCATGACTACTACAATAAAAGTTAAACAGACTTTGAAATACAGAGAACAAACTGAGGGTTGCTGGAGGGAAGGGGGGTGGGCTAAATGGGTGATGGGCATTAAGGTGGGCATTTGTTGGGATGAGCCCTGGGTGTCATACGTAAGAGATGAATCACTGGGTTCTACTCCTGAAACCAAGACTACATGATGCGTTAACTAACTTGAATTTCAATAAATGAATTAATTTAAAAAAATAAAAGGGAGCAGGAAAAACAAAACGTACAGTTTGGAAAAAAAGTAGTAAATCGTCCTTAGTGACAGATGACATGTAGTGTAGAAAACCGTGCAGAAATTAAAAAGCATGAAAACAAACACTAGAACTAATAAGTTAACGAACAAAAAGTTCCACTTTCTCCACATCCTCGCCAACATCTGTTGTTTCCTGAGTTGTTAATTTTAGCCATTCTGACAGGTGTAAGGATGTATCTCACTGTGGCTCTGATTTGTATTTCCCTGATGGTGAGTGATGTTGAGTATCTTGTCATGTGTCTGTTGGCCATCTGGATGTCTTCTTTGGAAAAGTGTCTATTCGTGTCTTTCGCCCATCTCTTCACTGGATTATTTGTTTTTTGGGTGTTGAGTTTGATTAAGTTCTTTATAGATTTTGGATACTAACCCTTTATCTGAGATGTCATTTGCAAAGATCTCTCATTCCGCCGGTTGCCTTTAAGTTTTGTTGATTGCTTCCTTCGCTGTGCAGAAGCTTTTTATCTTGATGAGGTCCCAACAGTTCATGTTTGCTTTTATCTCCCTTGCCTCCCGAGACATGAGGAAAAGAGGACTTATAACAATAATTTTAAAAACATGAAAATAGGAGTAAATTTTAAAAAGATGTGCAAGGTCTCTTCCTCCAAAAAAAATACTGAACAACAGCAAATAAGGCTTCAATAAATGGAGAAATACACCATTTTCATAGACAAATTCCCATATTCAAAAATATTTATGGGAGTCTACGCTTGAATCACTGTTCCAGCCACAAAAGGAAGTCTCCATGAACCATGGCCCCTGTCTCCAGTGAGCAATTTACAAAGTAGACAAATGCAATACTGTGTAAGTGCTGTGAAGGAGAGATACACGGATCAAGGACACAAACTAATGCAGTGGCCTGAGGGAAAGCAAGCCTCCAGGAGGAGGTGAAGAGTGGGGGGTTAGCCTTACAGAGAATGGGGGAGTCCAGACAGAGGGAACAGACAAGATAAAGGTGCAGAGGTGTGAAAAGTCATGACGCATCAGAACAGACCATGTAGTTCAAATTGCTGGGACCAGATGTGCAGCTGGGGAATGAAGTTGGAGAAAAAGAGATCAGGGTCTAACCTTCAGGGTCACTCAGAAAAAGAAAACCCTGCCTCTGATTTATTATAGCCATATAAATAAAGTTGACAGCACCCAAGTTTTTTTAAGCTGTAGCATAATATTTATTTTATGACCCACTTCATATTAAACATTTTAAATGGGTATGCATATATGTATACAAAAATCTATAATTATAAAACAATTTTTAATTTATTTTTTCCTGTTTATTTTTGAGAGAGAGAGAGCACCAGCAAGGGAGAGAGAAGGAGAGACAGAATCCGAAGCAGGCTCTGCACCATCAGTGAGCACTATGTGGGGCTCGAACTCATGAACCTCGAGACCATGATCTGAGCCGAGATAGAGTTGGACGCTTAACTGACAGTGCCACCCAGGCACCCCTAAAACAATCTTTTAATAGCGGTTACTTCCTAGGAATTCAATTGTAGGGCAGTTTTGATTTCTACTTTGTGTAGTTCTTTATTATATATTTTGTATATACTTCTTTTTTACATGTTAACAGAAATCGAATTATTTTTATTTAAAAAATACCTATCTTCCAAAATAAAACTATGTAGTGAGAAGAGTGGATCTTTTTAACATTTTGCATTTATGCAAATTGCATTCCTGTCTGTCTCATTATAAGATTGCTGGATTTTCATATCTGCTTGTATTTAAGTTGTTATTTTGGTTGATGTATTTGAAAAAAAATCCAGCTTAACATAAATATGTATGAGTATTTTAAATTACCTTTCAGATAATTGTGGATATTCGTCTATGATATTAAACAAACTATACGATTGGATATACTTAAAAAAATTTTTTTAGCATGTGTTTATTTTTGAGAGACAGAGAGAGAGAGCATGAGTGGGGAGGAACAGGGAGAGAGGGAGACACAGAATATAAAGCTGTGAGCACAGAGCCCAACATGGGGCTCGAATCCACGAACTGTGAGATCATGACCTGAGTCGAAGTCAGACACTTAACCGACTCAGCCACCCAGGCGCCCCACGATTGGATATACTTTTAAGAAATATGAGTATAGGGGTGCCCGGGTGGCCGAGTCGGTTAAACGTCCGACTTCAGCTCAGGTCATGAGTTCGCGGTCTGTGGGTTCAAGCCCCGCGTCGGGCTCTGTGCTGACAGCTCTGAGCCTGGAGCCTGCTTCAGATTCTGTGACTCCCTCTCTCTCTGTCCCTCCCCTGCTCGCACTGTCTCTCTCTGTCTCAAAAATAAATAAAACATTTTAAAAAATTAAAAAAAAAGAAATCTGAGTATAGCTGACACACGATGTTACATTAGTTTCAGGTGTACAAGATTCAACCTCTCTATGTTATGCTGTGCTCACCTCCAGTGCGGCTACACCTGTCCCCACACAGCGCTATTACGGGATCACTGACTCTATTCCCTGTGCTGCGTCTTTTGTCTCCACGACTTACTCATTCCACACCTGGAAGCCTGTGTATCTCCCCCTCCCCTTTCCCCCCGCTCCCATACCCACCCCGTCCCCTCTGGCCACCACCAGTGTGTCCTCTGTATTTATAGATGTTTCTGCTTTTACTTTGTTCATTTGTGGGGTTTTTTTAGATATCACATGAGCATGGTATTTGTCTTTTGAACTTGCCTTCGAGTCTCTTTCCCACAGCACCTGCGTCACCCCTCGGGACAGCCTGAGAATGGATGCCCCCTCCGGACTCAGCCCTGCCTGGCAGATGAGCGGACAGGATGTCCCCTGCATGTGCTCGGCATCCCATCTGGAGAGCCCTAAAACCAGTCTCTCTCCCCAGACCTCCTATCGCCAGCATGCTCAGCAGGACTCATAGGCTGGTACTTCAACATGGCCATACCTCCACATGGGGCTGAGCTCTGTTACCCTTAACCATCCCCCCATCCTCAGGCTACGAGCCCAGTTCTACCCGGGGAGGATACATCATCTGGAAAGAAATGATGCTGCCTTCCCGCCTGTCAGTCACTTGACATCTGTCCCCCCGGCAAACCTAACCTTAACCCCAACTCACTCCAATCCATCATTCAGCCAGCAGCCAGAGAAGGCTTTTCAAAAGAAAATACGACCTTCCCTCTTTGCTAGCTAAAACCCCCCAATGGTTTCCCAGAATAAAATCCAGACAGCCATCCCTGCTCGCTTGTCCTGCTCTCTGCCTCCCTCTCTCTGTCCTCGGTGCTTGGCTTCAGTAACCCCAACCCTTCACGACTCGGGATAAACATCATCTCTTCTAGACAGATCCAAACTTTCCCCCAAAGCATTAACAGTTCTTTACCTGTTTTCCATAGTCTCTTTGTCATTTTCTGTTATCACACTCAATTTATTCCTCATAATTACTTACTCATCCATATTCCCCACTATTTGAACTCCTTGAGATCAGGGACATGGGCGTGTTCCTATCCGCATCGTCTGACGCTGGCACAATCTGAGACACGCATTTAGAGCTGAGCACACACTTGCTGAGTGAACGAATAAATGAATGAATGATTTATTCTGCTCCACTTTCTGGACGCTACCTCCTTCCACTTGCTTAAATCATGCCTGAAGCTGTGACATCCAGGGGACACTCACTGCATACCGCCAGGACCAGTGACGGACGTATGTCCATTTCCCCAACCCCATCCTGGGTGCCCAGGCTTGCCTTCCTCTCTTCACACTGGCCCAAGAGGCCACTGTGCCCACAGACCAGGTGTTCTGGTCATCCCCTCCCGCTATTATGCCATCTGATTTGCCTCAGTCTCCCGTTATTAAAAGAGAGGGTTCAATTTCTTAGACGACTTGTAGCCCCTCGTCACACTTTACCTTCCTTCAGTGCAATGTCCTACCAGGAGGCTCCCTAGAATTGACTCTATTTCTGCCATGGAGGTCCCTACAGAGCAGAACGCTGTGGGCACAGTCACTGACCTCGATTTGTTGGCCACTTCCCTACCCCTTCCCCAGAGGATAGATACCTGCCTCCTCTGTGCACAAGTATGAGCCTTTACAATGCCTCCTGCAAACATCAGCTACAGATGTGTGCTGACCTGTTTGCTGACCCGTCTGCATCCATCACCAGACGAGGCTCCTTAATTTAATCCACGGCCAAGAAGCCTTGTTGGGTGCCTGCTCCCCCCTCCGCGGCAGGTAGGGCTTACATGTAATTCTTCTGTCTCTAGAAGGTCACCAGCGTCTGACAAGAGCAGACATCAGAACGTTTGCTCAATGAATGACTCAACAAACACCTACTTGGCAAGGACTGTGTGCGATGACGTCTTTGTTAAATTAAATGTTTTATGAGCTATTGCCAAGTCAGGTCTTCCCACCATTTTCTGGGCAATTAATTGTTTGATTCTAAGTGCTGAACTTTATATTTATCACAATGAAATTTTAAATGGCTGGGTTTGAACCCAGGACTTAAGCCAAGCAGGCACAAGTGAATCTCGATTTTTCTAGCCATGGTGTAAACAATTCTTTTAAAAAGGGTGTCACTTAAAATTTCTGTAGGGGGTTGAATTATGGCCCTCAAAAAGACATGTCCACATGAAATCTGTGAACACGAGCTTATGCAGAAAGAAGATTCTTTGCAGATTTAACTAAGTGAAGGATCTCATGGTGAGATCTTCCTGAATTAGGGTGGGCTCAAAATCCAATGAAGCATCTTTTTTTATGTTTATTTATTTTTGAGAGAGAGAGAGAATGAGAGAGAGAGCACGAGCAGGGGAGAGGCAGAGGGAGAGAGGGGGACAGAGGATTCAAAGGAGGCTCTGTGCTGACAGCAGATAGCCCGATACAGGGCTCGAACTCACAAACCGTGAGATCGTGACCTGAGCCAGAGTCAGACGCTCAACCGACTGAGCCACCCAGGCGCCCTAATGAAGTATCTTCCTAAGAGACAAAAAAGGGAAGAGAAGAAACAGAGACAGCCATGGGAAGGTGGAGGTAGAGACTGTAGAGGTGTGGTCACGAGTCCAGGAGTGCCTAGAGCCTCCAGAAGCTGGGAGAGGCAGGAAGGAGCCTCCCCTGTAGCCTCAGAGGGAGCCTAGCTGTGCTGAAGGCTTATTTCGGACTCTGCCCTTGACAACTGTGTGAGAACGTGTGTCTGTTGTTTTACAACATCCGGGTTGTGCTATGGCAGCCAGAGGAAACCAACCCAATGTTTTAAGTCTCCTTCCACGTTTCCATCAAAGACTCCCACGTTCACAGAATGTGAACTTAAAACCACCTCGGATAGTTTTTAAAGTCTGTTTGTTTGTTTTGAGAGAAAGCGAACACAAGCAGGGGAGGGACAGAGAGAGAGGGAGGGACAGACAGAATCCCAAGCAGGCTCCACACTGTCAGCGCAGAACCCGACACAGGGCTTGAACCCACGAACTGTGAGATCAGGACCTGAGCCGAAATCAAGAGTCAGACACTTAACCGACTGAGCCACCCAGGCGCCCCGAACCTTGGATATTTCTAAATTAAACTCTTTCCTTTTCTACTGAGAAAGCCACGACCTAGAACAAGAAATCTGTGGGGTGTGGGACGCCCCGTGACTCTGATGTGGACCTAGTCATTCTGGTTCTCTTTCCATCCTGTCCCGGTAAGACTCCAGGGGGCCCTTCACCAGAAAACTCACTTTAATTCCCCAACATCGCCAAACACGCCACGTGGCAGTAGAGACAGCCAGCAGAGACCCCACCCCGACATGCTCGTCTCTGGGGGGCAAGGCGACTCTGTGACACATCCTCGGTCAAAGCGTGCCGCTGCCTGGTCCCCTCCATGGAGACAATCTCTCATTAGCCCTCACATCTGGAACCCGCCCGCATTTCCCTTTTTCTTTCGAAGATGCCCTTTCCCTCCACCTACATTTGCAGTCTTCCAATTTCCAGCAAGGCCTCCGAGAAAACAGGTGCACGCCCTTCGCTCCCCGACAGTTCAACCCAGCTGGGCCTACAGACCTCCCCGAAGAAGCCGGGTTCTTTCTTATGTGCCTCCCGGGGAGGAAAAGTCTTCACGGTCATGGACGGAATGGAAGCAGGACGTTAGTCACTAACGCCTGCGGATGTTCTCCTTGTTCACGCAGCATCTTCGGATCCGGTCCCTCCTGGGATGCTCCCGAGGGTGCCCCCCACCCCAGGCAGCCTGACGCAGGCTCGCTGCAGTGTCGGAGGACCCTGGCCTTCTGGGGCCGCGGTGGCTGTGACAGAAGAGGTCTGTCTGCTCAGCACGGCCCCTAGTCGCCTCTGGCTAGTTGCTAATGCGAAGGAAGAGACAGCAGTCCTCTCTCCTGATGCGGCTGCCAGGCACAGGGTGCAGCCCCCCGCAGGGCAGCAGGGAGCTGGCAGGACAGCACGGCTAGCCAGTCGGGTGATCCCATCCCGCTGGCCACAGAGCCCGGCCCAGAGGTGACCAAGGCACGTGACCAAGGCCGGCCAGAGAATGCCCTTTTGAGGGCTGCGGGACTGGGCCTTCGTTCAGGCTGGACGTCCCTGGCAACCCCTGGAGGTTCTGAGGGATTCTTTTTCTTCTTCCCGCTTATGTGTTCCACGTCTCCTCCGACAAACCAGGTTCACCAGGGAGCGTCCTGGGTAGCGCAGTCCTACCAAAGGGCGTAAAGAACTGATGATGTTGTACAGCTGCTTTTGACAAAGTGCGTAAGAGTATCTCTTTAAGCTGGGGCGCCTGGGTGAGGTCTGCAAAGTGTCCGACTTCAGCTCAAGTCATGATCTCCTGGTTTGTGGGTTCGAGCCCCGCATCGGGCTCTGGGCAGACAGCTCAGAGCCTGGAGCCTGCTTCACATTCTGTGTCTCCCTCTCTCTCTCCCCTCCCCCACTCTCTCTCTCTCTCAAAAGTAAATAAACATTAAAAAATTTTTAATATAATTTATTGTCAAACTGGTTTCCATACAACACTCAGTGCTTACCCCAACAGGTGCCCTCCTCAATGCTCATCACCCACTTTCCCCTCCCTCCCACCCCCCATCAACCCTCAGTTTGCTCTCTGTATTTAAGAGTCTCTTCTGGTTTGCCTCCCTCCCTCTCTGTTTGTAACTTTTATCCCCCTTCCCTTCCTCCATGGTCTTCTGTTAGGTTTCTCAAGATCCACATAGGAGTGAAAACATATGGTCTCTGTCTTCCTCTGCCTGACTTATTTCACTTAGCATAATACCCTCCGGTTCCAACCACGTTCCTGCAAATGGCATGATTTCATCCTTTCTCCTTGCCAAGTAGCAGTCCATTGTATATATAAACCGCATCTTCTTTATCCATTCGTCAGTTGATGGACATTTAGGCTCTTTCCATATTTGGCTATTGTCGAAAGCGCGGCTATAAGCACTGGGGTGCACATGCCCCTATGCATTTTTTTTTGAAACTGAACATGAGTACATTTCCACCCATGTGTCGTGACCCACTGATTCCACTTCAGGGCATGTACCCAACAGAAACGTGTAGATGTTTGCACCAAAAGACTGTGGCAGAAGATAATAGCAATACTGTTTGTAATAGCCCCCAACTGGAAATAACTCCAGAAAAGCCCATCAATGGTCGAATGAATAAATAAATCACGGTGTACCCACACAACGAAATACTACGTGGCAGCAAGAACAAGCCATCTGAGACTTCCTACACCAGCCCGGAGGAGCCTCAAAACACAGTGTTGAATGAAGTGATGCAGACACAAGACTCCGTCCTGTGTGCCAGGCATGGTGCTGTGGGCACTTAGTCTCCATCTCATACCCGTGGTATGACTGCACTTATAGAAGGTACAAAGGCAGGCTAAGCCAGTCTATGCTTTTCCAAGCTAGGACAGTAGCTATCTTTGGGGAACAGAGCCCGGAAGGGATCCTGGCGGGTGCTGATATGTTCTTTCTTGTTCTGGGTGCTGGTTATACGGATGTGTTGTTCAGTTTTTGAAAATTCTTTGAGCTACAAACTTATCATGGGCACGCGTTATGTATTTAATTTTTCTAAAAGCTAAACAGCTTGATTTGATTTTTTAAAGCTTATTTGCATTTGAGAGAGAGAGACAGTGAACACAAGTGGGGGAAGGGCAGAGAGGGAGAGAGAAGAGACAGAGAATTCCAAGCAGGCTCCACATTGTCAACACAGAGCCCGATGTGGGGCTCGATCTCACAAAGTGCAAGATCATGACTTGAGCCAAAATCAAGAGTTGGACATTTGACCAACTGAGCCACCCAGGTGCCCCCAGGCTAAACAGTTTTAAAGAAAGAGCAAAGGCTATTCGTCTGGGAAAAGGGGAGAGTTGGTGAGGAGGCACAATTGTAGGTCTTTACATTATCTGAGAGAGTGCCAGGGAGAAGACGGCATGAGGTTCAGGACAGTGAACGTGGAACAAGGAGAAGGGCCCGGAGACAGGCTGCAGCTGAGGATAAGTGTAAATTTTGAGAATCACAACTTCCTCGGTACGAACCAGGCGGCCCTGAGAGATGGTTCTGTCCACACCACAGCGGACGGCCAGTAAGAGTGCAGATGACCCCAGAGTCACCCTGTCCCATCCCCGTCTTCCTGGAGTCTTCTTCTGTTCTGTCTCCTCCTACTGGCTTCCTGGGTGTCCTGTCGGATCCTCAGCCCTCCCTGCCCACTGGAACAGCCGTGTGTGACAAGGACAGGGCTCCAGCCCACGTCCGCCTGCCAACAGCCCGTCTTCTCTCCTCTGTGTCCAGCTGTTTCTCTGTCTCCCTTCCAGAGACTCCCTTTCAAGAGGAGGAAGTTATATACCCAGGACCTGATGTGATGAGTCTGGTTAGAATCTGAAGTACTGTTGGGTTCAAAGGTTCAAACTGAAGATTCTATTTTTAGGAAAACGAGATGGGAGCAGACTGTTCTTCACAGATTCTCCTCCATAATGACAAATACTGTATCCAGTAAAAATAACATGCTGTGTTATAAGTTGGCTTTATAAGATAATGATGCCAAGTGTGGGCAAATCTCTGACCTATCTGGCTAAGGTGTCACCTTCCATGCGTCTTTAATCCTCGTCGTGGGGACAAGACGTCAGATAAATCTGCTCAGTTGTTTGACATGGAGTCTACGATGAATAATCTAAAGAAGGAGGACAGAGGCACCTGGGTGGCTCAGTCAGTCGAGCGTCCAACTTCAGCTCAGGTCACAATCTCACAGTCTTCAGTTCGAGCCCCACGTCGGGCTCTGTGCTGACAGCTCGGAGCCTGGAGCCCACTTTGGATTCTGTGTCTCCCCCTCTCTCTGCCCGTCCTCTGCTCATGCTCTGTCTCTGTCTCTCTCAAAAATAAATAAACATTTTTAAAAAAGGAGGACAATGTTCTTTTTCTACACTAATATTCAAAAACTGTGGCTACCCTTCAGATGGTCCAGAAGGGCACTGGACAGTGTTATGGTAACACCTCTAAGAGGAAAGAGGAAGACATGAGAAAAAGGTCAGCTACTTATAGAGTGCTATCTCCATACCTACCGCCGATCTAAGCACCTGCCACACGCTACCGTGAACACTAAGACGAGACACACTGTCATCATTCCTTTCCAAGGGGAAACAAAAATGGCAGAGCTGGGATTCAAAATCAGGTACGACGGTTCCAGAGAACAGGCTCGTGACCACCAGGCTAAGCCGCCCTGCACCGGCTGGATGTCAGGTGCCACAGACAGCAGCCTGCAAAACAACCTCACACAACAGGCAGCGAAGTACCCACTTCATACAGGAGGAATCTGACGTTTACAGAGGCTGAGCTTCTGGCCCCAAGCTGCCCACTACTAAAAGATGGCACTAAGTCTACCTCACCTCCACATCCACGCGTGACAGGGACACACTCCCATCCTCTCAAGCAATGCCCTCTCAAGCAATCAGCACGAGACCTGTCACATAGCAGGCGCTCAGTTAATATCTGAGGAGTGAATGAATGAATGAATGAATGCTTACCACCCTTATTAAAGGACTCCTTCTACCTTGTATCTTTGTTCTTTCTCTCTCTCTCAGCTCGTTTGTCTCAAGATAGAATTCTACCGGTCCCTCCCCTCTTAAAAAATCCTCTCTTGTCCCTACATCTTCATAAGACTATTGATTTCTCTCCCTCTTCTTATTCCCAGTCACGATTCTTTAAAGATTTGTGGACACTTGTTTCCTCTGCTTCTTCCCTGACCATCAGTCTTCAGCGCTTTCTAATCTGGCTTCTCCTTTCCACCCATGGGCATTCCATCAAGGACTAGTCTTTCTAAGGTCACAACCACCCATTCCTTTGATCGATCAATATTTACCGAGTGTCTCCTGTGTGGGGGACAAGGCAGCTCGAGCACAGCAGAAGTCATTTATGAGCTTTTCACTTCTCGGAAAGGCACAAATGAAACCAGTAACGGCAGGTGCGATGAGGGGTACGAAAGACGGGCATAAAACCCTTGCGAGAGAGAGAGCTTCATGGGTGGCGGGTCCTCACTCTGGCAAGTATGTTCATTGTTGCACACCCCACAGGGAACTCTGGAGGATCTGGGAAATCGTGCCTATGTCAGCAGGCTTGCTTGATCACCTTTTACTTTTTGTTCTCTGTCTCTACAAATTTTTATATCCTTTTCCATGGACTCTAGATGTGTCGGTTGGCAGTTTTCCACCCATCCCTGTGACAGCCAAACACTCTTTCCTAGTGTCCTCTACCTCTGCCATTCCAGAATCTTCTAGTTAATCAATTCCTTAAACACTGAGCATCCGGAAGGTTCCATTCTGAGTACTTTCTTTATTGTCAAGTAATCTTATGGAAAATTTTCTGTGGATTAATCTTTCCTTTGAAATAACAGCAGCTAATGTTTCTTGAGTGCTCTGTGCCCGAACCTGCTCTCAGTGTTTTACATACGTACGTGCGTACAGATGCTTCTTTTTCTTTTCTTTATTGGACTACAGTTATGTTTTTTTATTTTTGCTTTTGAGTTTCTTTTTTTATTATTTTTTAATTTTATTCTTAATTTTTTAAAATTTACATCCAAATTAGTTAGCATATAGTGCAACAATGATTTCAAGAGTAGATTCCTTAGTGCCCCTTACCCACTTAGCCCATTCCCCCTCCCACACCCGCTCCAGTAACCCTCAGTTTGTTCTCCATATTTAGGAGTCTCTTGTGTTTTGTCCCCCTCCCTATTTTTATATTATTTTTGTTTCCCTTCCCTTATGTTCATCTGTTTGTGTCTTAAAGTCTTCATATGAGTGAAGTCATAAGATATTTCTCTTTCTCTGACTAATTTCACTTAGCATAATACCCTCCAGGTCCATCCACGTAGTTGCAAATGGCAAGATTTCATCCTTTTTGATTGCCGAGGAATACTCCATTGTGTATATATGCCACATCTTCCTTATCCATTCATCCATCGATGGACATTTGGATTCTTTCCATACTTTGGCTATTGTCGATAGTGCTGCTATAAACATGGGGGTGCATGTATCCCTCCGAAACAGCACACCTGTATCCCGTGGATAAATGCCTAGTAGTGCTATTGCTGGGTCGTAGGGTAGTTCTGTTTTTACTTTTTTGAGGAACCTCCATACTGTTTTCCAAAGTGGCTGCACCAGCTTGCATTCCCACAGACGCTTCTTAAATCCCGTATCGCTATCCCAAACAAGCTCTCTAAGCTCTGCACCAGCCGTTCTCAAACTGTGGTCCTCCAAAACCCTTTCAGGGTCTGTTCAGGTCAAAACTATTTTCATAATATTAAAATTTTACTCTCATGAGCGTATGGTGAAGCGTACTCTCATGAGCATATGGTGAAGTTTTCCAGAGGCTCTATGACATGCAGTGATGCCAAATCAAAATGAATGTGTGCTTGAAAATTCTCATGTTTTCTAGAGTTTTCTAAGGCAATAGGTTTGATGTAGAAATATGTTCCTTTTCAGAGATGGTCTCAGTTTGTTTTTAAAATTTCTACCATGTTCTTATTAGCCATTTTGGGGTAATCTGCAACTCATTATCATCCAATAAATTGTTCATTTGAAATCCTGAACTTTTCCTTATATTTGGAAATATAAAAACTGTACTTTGTTGGGGGCGCCTGGATGGCTCAGTCAGGTAAGCATCCGACTTTGGCTCAGGTCATGATCTCATGGTTCGTGAGTTCAAGCCCCACATCAGGCTCTGTGCTGACAGCTCACAGCCTGAAGCCTGCTTAGGATTCTGAGTCTTCCTCTCTCTCTCTCTCTCTCTCTCTCTCTCTCTCTCTGCCCCTTCCCCACTTGTGCTCTGTCTATCCCTCTCTCTCAAAAATAAACATTAAAAAAAACACTATACATTGTTGTCCTGTTTTGGAATAGTATTTAGAAAATGATTTCTATGTAGTTTCTAGAAAATAAAAAATATAAAATTCTAAACCTTATCTATAACTATTATTTTGTAACTTTGTAATATTTTGCTCTAAAATAAAGGAACATGAATTTACAACAGAGTTGACCCTTGAACAGGCAGAGGTTAGAGTACCAGCCCCCGTGCACTTAAAAATCCATGTGTAACTTTTGATACTCCCAAAACTTAACTACTAACAGCTTACTGTTGACTTGAAGCCTTACTGATAACATAAACAGTTGAGGGGCGCCTGAGTGGCTCAGCTGGTTAAGTCTCTGACTCAATTTCAGCTCAGCTCATGAGCTCATGGTTGGGAGACTGAGCCCTGAATCAGGCTCTGCGCTGGGCATAGAGCCTGCTTGGGATTGTCTCTCTCATGGGAGTGCAAACTGATATGTCCACTCTGGAAAACAGTGTGGAGTTTCCTCAAAAAATTAAAAACAGAACTACCCTATGAGCCAGCAATTGCGCTACTCGGTAGTTATCCAAAGGATACAAAAATGTTGATTCCAAGGGGCACAGGCACCCCAGTGTTGATATAGCATTATCGACAGTAGCCAAAGTATGGAAAGAGCCCAAATGTTCATCAACTGATGAATGGATAAAGAAGATGTAGTTTATATATACAATGGAATACTACTCAGCGATCAAAAAAAAAAAAGATATCTTGCCATTTGCAACAATGTGCATGGAATTAGAGTGTATTATGCTAAGCAAAATAAGTCAGAGAAAGACAAATATCCTATGACCTCACTCGTGGAATTTAACATACAAAACAGATGAACATAGGGGAAGGGAAGGAAAAATAACGTAAGATAAAAACAGAGAGGGAGGCAAACCATAGGAGCCTCTTAAATACAGAGAACAAACTGAGGGTTATTAGAGGGGAGCTGGGTGAGGGGATGTGCTAAATGGGTGATGGACATTAAGGAGGGCACTTTTGGGGATGAGAACTGGGTGTTACATGTAAGTGATGAGTCACTACATTCTATTCCCAAAATCATTATTACACTATGTGTTAACTAACTTGAATTTTTTTTAATATGTATTTATTTTTGACAGAGAGAGAGACAGAGCATGAGCGGGGGAGGGTCAGAGAGAGAGGGAGACACAGAATCCGAAGCAGGCTCCAGGCTCCAAGCTGTCAGCACAGAGCCCGACGCAGGGCTCGAACCCATAGACCGCGAGATCATGACCTGAGCCCAAGTCGGACGCTCAACCAACTGAGCCACCCAGGCGCCCCTAACTTGAATTTAAATTTAGAAAAAAAAGAAAAAAAACAAGAAAAACAGTTCCCCCCTTCTCTCCCTCTTTGCCCCTCCCCCCTCAAAAAATGACATAAACGTTGATCAACATATATTTTGCATGTTATACGTATTACATACTGTATTCCTACAATACAGTAAGAAAATGTTAAGAGAATCATAAAGAACAGGAAATACATTTATAGTCCTGTGCCGTAAAAAATCGACGTGTAAGTGGACCCACACAAGTTCACACCTGTGTTGTACAAGGGTCAGCTGTGTATTTTTCTTATGTTTAAGGATAAATAATTAGCTTTAAAAAGTTTAGGCTACTCATCTCCTCAACCCCTAGCTGAATCATCTAGGTCTAAAGACGCCAAAAAAGACGAAGCTGTCATTTCAGAGAGCTCTGACTCATGGAAGAAAAAATCTACTGGAAAGGAATGAGGCAAGAATAAAAACAAACAAAACTGGGGCGCCTGGGTGGCTCAGTCCGTTGGGCGACCGACTTCGGCTCGGGTCATGATCACGCAGTTTCTGAGTTCGAGTCCCGCGTCGGGCTCTGTGCTGACAGCTCGGAGCCTGGAGCCTGCTTCGGATTCCATGTCTCCCCCCTCTCTCTGCCCCTCCCCTGCTCACGCTCTGTGTCTCTCTGTCTCTCTGTAATAAATAAACGTTAAAAAAAATTAAAAAACAAACCAAAAAACCTGCTTTCACTCCCTCAAGTTCATAGATATCAATCATGCCTCTTATTGTGTTTGATGGAATACAGTATTTTGAGAACAGTACTGTGGTGCCAGTCAAACTATGGAATCATTACAGACCACTCATTCAGAGTTGAAAGAAAGAAGAACTAATTATTTTAAACTAATTATGTTAAAGTTCTGCAAAAGCCAAAAGGCTGTTTATTAAAGTTCTCCAAACCTTAAAATCAAAAAGCCACGGAGGCATGTTACAGGATATGTTAACATATTTCATTGGCTGGGGAAACATAGACGAGGGTTCAGAGGCTAACGGAGCCTCACGCCATTGACATTACTGAACACCTGCTGGCTGAAAAGGCAGCATTTCCAGTTTCCAACAACACAGCAACCCTTTGAATTAAATATTTAGTTGCAAACATGAAGACAGGAGTCACCCAACCAACTATAGGACTGTACTTCTGTCTTACAAATGGCTGAGATCTATAGACACGGCTGGACTTAAACAGCTTTGTTTCTATTCCTCTGGTATCAGCACCAACTAATCATCCAAGAACGTTTTTGATGTAAAGACCTTGCAACAGTGGTCCTGAAATATCGTAAGCGCTGGAACACTTTTGAATCCTGGGACATACTCTCACCGACAGTGCGACTGTAATGATGTGTAGAACCGATGGCACTTTGGCACAAATCAAAGTGACACCAAACTGTAGCCGTTCTCATTGTTTCTCACTGCCATGCACTCACAAATAAAAGCCAATTTGACTTAAGAACGCACTGATGAAGCAGGGAAAAATATTAACCTTACTACAGTATCTTTGATACATCTTCTGAATATCCTGTGTGACAAACGGGAAGTATGTGTAATACATTTCTTCCCAGAAAAACAAAACAGAACACTTCTGCAACTCAATCGCAAGCTGAACTAGACTCTTTTTTCAAGGGACACCACCTTTACTCTGGAAACTGACTTACAAGACTGGGGCTGAATGAGGTAACTGTCATTGCAGGGAAAAAAAATGTCTGATGTATTTGTTGCTGATGATAAAACTTGAGTTTTCAAGTGAAAATTAGACTTTTGAGAAACTTGCGTCCGTCACGTGTTTGACAGCTTTCCAATAGTTAAAGATGCTGCTGATGAGTTTAGTAGTGAAACTAATAAACGTGATTTTCAAATATTATATAATGGAGTGTGCCAACACATGGCGATTCTAAATAAACCAGTGGCAGGTTTCCAAATTACCAATGTGTTATGTTACAAAATCATGCATAGTTATGAGGGCCACTTAAATTTCAAGACAGATTAAAGGATTTTAAGGTAACAAAATGTGAGAAGTTCAGTATTCGGCTCAGAGATCTTCACCAGAAAGCCCAATCTGGCCTCAGCAGGGTGACCTAGGTGTCCCCTTCCTGTACCTTCTAGCTGATCACTCATCACACCGTCCTGGCATTTCTTGCATATCTGTGAATCATCACAGAAGAACTGTGAACTTACTGAGAGCTGGAACCATGTCCTATGAGTCTTTATCATATTGTTTTTCAAATTTTTATTTAAATTCTAGTTCACATGCAGTGCAATATAGGTTTCAGGAGTAGAATTCAGTGATTCTCCACTTACATACAACACCCAGTGCTCATCACAAGTGCCCTCCTTAATGCCCCTTGCCCATTTAGCCCATCCCCCCACCCACAGCCCCTCCAGCACCCCTCAGTGTGTTCTCTAACATTAAGAGTCTCTTATGGTTTATTTCCCACTCTTCTCTTTTTTTCCCCTTCCCATATGTTTATCTGTTCGGTTTCTTAAATTGCACACAGGAGTGAAATCATATGATCTTTGTCTTTCCCTGACTGACTTATTTCGCTTAGCATAATAACGCACTGTACCTCCATCCACATCGTCGCAAATTAAGATTTCACTTTTTTTGATGGCTGGGTAATATTCCATTGCATTTATATACCACATCTTCTTTACACACTCATCAGTCAATGGATATTTGGACTCTTCCCATAGTTTGGTTATTGTTGATTATGCTGCTATAAACATCAGGGTGCACGCACCCCTTCGAATCTGCATTTTCGTATTCTTTGGGTGAAGAACCAGTGGTGCAACTGCTGGGTGGTAGGGTGGTTCCACTTTTGACTTTTTAAGGAACCTCCATACTGTCTTCCGGTGTGGCTGCACCGGTTTGCATTCCCACCGGCAGCGTTAAGAGGGTTCCCCTTTCTGCACATCCTCACCATCCTCTGTTGTTTCTTGTGTTGTTAATTTTAGCCATTCCAACAGGTGTGATGGGGTATCTCATTGTTGTTTTGATTTGTGTTTCCCTGACGATGAGTGATGTTGAGCATCTTTTTCACATGTGTGTTAGCCATCTGGCCGTCTTCTTTGGAAAAATGTCTATTCGAACCTTCTGCCCATTTCTTAACTGAATTGCTTTTTTTTTTTTAGGATGCTGAGTTTGATAAGCTCTTTATAGATTTTGGATACTGACAGATGTGTCATTTGCAAATGTCTTCTCTGATTCTGTAGGTTGCCTTTTAGTTTTGTTGACTGTTTCCTTTGCTGTGCAGAAGCTTTTTACCTTGATGAGGTCCCGATACTTCATTTTTGCTTTTGTTTCTCTTGCCTCAAGAGACATGTCTAGTAAGAAGTTGCTCCAGATGAGGTCAAAGAGGTTGCTGCCTGTTCTCTCCTCTAGTACTTTGATGGTTGCCTATCTTATATTCAGGTCTTTCATCTTTTTTTTGATTTATTTTTGTGTATGGTATAAGAAAGTGGTCCACTTTCAACATTCTTCTGCATGTTCCCATCCAGTTTTCCCAACACCATCTTTTGAAGAGACTGCCTTTTCTCCATTGGATATTCTTTCATGTTTTGTCAAAGATTAGCTGGCCGCTTAGTTGTGGGTTCATTTCTGGGTTTTCTGTTCTGTTCCACTGATTTATGTGTCTGTTTTTGTGCCAGTACCATACTGTCTTGAGGACTACAGCTTTCTAATACAGCTTGAAGTCTGGAATTATGATGCCTGCAGCTTTTCTTTTTGGGATTGCTTTGGCCATTTGGGGTCTTTGTGGTTCCGTACAAATGTTAGGATTGCTTGTTCTAGCTCCTTGAAAAATTCTGGTGCTATTTTGATAGAGATTGTGTTAAATGTGGTGATTGCTTTGAGTAGTATAGACATTTTAACGATGTTTGTTCTTCCAATCCGTGAGCATGGAATGTTTTACCATTTCTCTCTGTCCTCTTCAATTCCTTTCAGAAGTGTTCTACAGTTTTCAGAGTGGAGATCTTTTCTCTCTTTGGTTAGGTTTATTCCTAGGTATCTTACTGTTTTTGATGTAATTGTAAATGGAATCAATTCCTTGATTTCTATTTCTGCTGTTTCATTATTGGTGTATAGAAATGCAACATATTTGTATACGTTGATTTTATAGCCTGCAACTTTGCTGAATTCATGTATTAGTTCTAGCAATCTTCTGGTGGAGTCTTTTGGGTTTTGGATATATAGTATTATGTCATCTGCGAATAGTGAAAGTTTGACTTCTTCCCTGCTGATTTGGATGCCTTTTATGTCTTTTTGTTGTCTGACTGCCGAGGCTAAGACTTCTGGTACTATGTTAAATAGCAATGGTGAGAGTGGATATCCCTGTCCTGTTTCTAACCTCAAAGGAAAAGCTCTCAGGTTTTCCCCATTGAGGATGATATTAGCTGTGGGTCTTTGGTATATGGCTTTTATGATGGTGAGGTGTGTTCCATCTATACCTACTTTGTTGAGGGTTTTTATCAAAAACAGATGCTAGGTGCACCTGGGTGGCTCAGTCGTCCAACTCTTGATTTTGACTCAGGTCATGATCTCACAGTTCATGGGGTCAAGCCCTGCACTGAGCTCTGTGCTGACAGTGCAGAGCCTGCTTGGTATTCTCTCCCTCTCTCTCTGCCCTTCCTCTGCTGTGCTCTCTTTCCCTCTATTTCTCTGTCCCAAAAAAAATACATAAACATTAAAAAAAAAAAAAGAATGGATGCTGTATTTTGTCAAATACAGCTTTTTCTGCATCTATTGACAGGATCATATGGTTCTTATCCTTTCTTTTATTAATATTGTGTATCACATTGATTGATTTGCAAATATTGAACCACTCCTGCAGCTCAGGCATAAATCCCACTTGATTGTGGTGAATAATTCTTTTAATGTACTGTTGGATTCGATTTGCTGATAATTTGTTGAGAATTTTTGCATCCGTGTTCATCAGGGATATTGGCCTGTAATTCTCCTTTCTAGTAGGATCTTTGCCTATGGGTGTCTGTACTCCCAGTGCTGATCACAGTATCTGACACAAAGACCGAGGCCACTAATGGATGAACAATGGAGGGAGTGCTTCAGGACCCTGGACAGTTCCCAGGGAGCAGCATTTCAGCTCTAATGCTTTCTGAATATCGAGAGTTCTGGGGTTAATCCTATCTTCTCTTTGGGATTCTCAATTATTAGGAATCCCTCACATCCCATAGACTGGCCTTTGTAGTTCTTAACCTAGAGGCCGAATCCATTATCTGATTCTACATTCAAATGTATGTCCTCTCAACTTATTACACACCTAATCCAAGACATAATCATCTCTCCCTAAAGCCTCCTAAATAGACTGCTTGCTTTGTTTGGCATCCCTATCTGTCTTCCACACAGCAGCCAGAACAATCTTTTAAAAACACAAATAAGCGTGGTGAATTAAAGATGGACACAACTTTGTCACTGCTCCCATCAAGAGGTGTGATACGTTTCCTCTTCCTTGAGTCTGGGCTGGTCCATTGGCTTATGTTAACTAACAGAATGCAGCCTAAATGTCTCTGTGTAACTTCCAGAGCTACATGTTAAAGAAGTCATATAGGTTAAAGGAAAAAACACAGAGAGAGAGAGACAAGCTGAGAAACAGACACTGAACTATAGAGAACAGATGGTCACCAGAGGGGAGGGAGGTGGGGGGATGGGTGAAATAGGTGATGGTGATTAAGGAGTACACTTGTTGTGATGAGCACCGGGTGATGCTGAATCACTATACTGTACATCTGAAACCAATATAACACTGTCTGTTAACTGGAATTAAAGTAATCAAAAAAGAACAGTCATATAGATTTAAGCAGGTTACAGAGCCCTGAAAGGTTGCTGACAAGGCACTTGACCCACTGATACATCACAGGGGAAAAGATAACAACAAAATATAGTAACAATAATAATAATAACAATAAAAATTTCCATTTAAGAAGGATCTTCAGAAGAGCCCAGACCTTCTCAGATATACAAATTTCATTATGTCTTAAAATCTTGTGAGTTTGGTAGTACTTTCCTTGCTTTTCAAAGCAAAGGCTGTAGCTCAGTAGAGTAATTTTCAAATCTAAGGCTAACTGACACGGACACTCTAGCTCCTTCCACCTTCCCTACCTGAAGGAGCAGCTCTCGGGTCACTCTTCCTCTCTATTTAGAAGTTATAGCAAATGCTCTCTCCAAGTCCGGACAGTGACATTAAGAGACAAGCCCAGGATCCACATAAGAGTGAAAACATATGGTATCTGTCTTTCTCTGTATGACTTAGCGGGAGGGGAAGGAAAAAAAAAGTTAAGAGAGGGAGGGAGCCAAACCATAAGAGACTCTTAAACACTGAGGATAAACTGAGGGTTGATGGGGGGTGGGAGGGAGGGGAAAGTGGGTGATGGGCACTGAGGAGGGCACTTGTTGGGATGAGCACTGGGTGTTGTATGGAAACCAATTTGACAATAAATTTCATAAAAAAAAGAGAGAGACAAGCCCAAATGTTGATGAGATCTTATTTTCTCCAAATTATTAAAACCATATTTCAGATGCCACATGGTATGCCTGTGATTTCTGTCCTACCCTAAGAAACTCCCCATTAAGTACAAGGGCCAAATCCTGTAATTAAAGCCATATGTTAACCAATGCCCTAAACACATCCCCTCTTTCCAAGTTTTGTTGATTTTCAAAACACACTAATGAGGTAGAAAGGGACTGGCATCCCCATATCGCTTCAGTTGCAAAATCTGTGGCCAGTGCCACCTTCTTAAATGCTTCCTTCCCCACTGCCCCATGACCTTCATGTTCCTCGCCCTTTCCTTCTCATAAAATGCAGAATGACCTCCCAGTAAGAGAGAATAAAAAATATTTTGGTTTTGTAGGTCAGCAATATTGTTATGAGCTGTAAGTTATACTACAATCATCATCTTGCCTTTAAATCTGAAAGAATGCAGAACTATGTCTCCTATAATTTGAATTAGTGACCGCTTAAGGGCACCAGTGCCATGGTGTTATTAATGGAACAACACAATCAGCCTCAAGCAACCTGAGCATTAGCAGTTCCCACTACTACGTAAGCCGGGTTTGTTGTACGTAAGCTATTTATTTACCGTGTCATTGGCACACACATACATAGAGATGTCCTAAAAAGCTGCAGCGTTCAACACCCACACACATACGTGCACGCATGCGTGTGCGCACACACACACACACACACACACACACACACACGCATGCATCCACCACCTTTGGGGAACTAATATTTCTGGATTACTCTCAATGCACAAAGAGCATCTAAGCTTTCCATGAACCTACATTAGCTACTGGAAAAGAGTTCCAAATAAGACTTGATTGTATAAATGAAAACAAAATCACACCCACTCCACCTGGTTTAAAACCCCATGGCATTTTTAATGGCTTCCTATTTCCCTTGGAATAAAAACAGCCCCGTGAACTAGTGCAGAAAGCATCTCCAACTCCTGTAGCCCTCCCCTTCCTTTCTCCGTGTCCACGGCCCTGGCTGTCTACACATCTCACTGCCCATCTGCCCCCATGCTGTGCTCTCTCCAGAGAACCCCTCTTCTCCTGCCCCAACCTCCTTCTTCAGTTTTACAAGTCCCAACTTCTTTTTTTAGGTCACAGCTCAAAACTGACTTCTGCAAGGAGGCCTCCCTGACTCTGATCCTTAGATTAGATAAAGTCCCCCATCTTATATTCCCAGAGTTTCTGAACTTTTCTCTGTCGTAACACACACCTCGCCTTACTGTTTGTATTTCCAGTAAGTCCTACTGGACCATAAGCTCCATGAGTGCAAGAGCTCTACCTGTGCTGTTTATTGCTTATCCCTGGCAGCTAACAAGATGCCTAGCACCTAGAGAAAGGGATGCTTTGTCTTTAAGAGAAGTTCTCCAAGTGTGGTCCCAGACCAGTGGCATTAGCATCTCCTGGAGATGTGTTAGGAATGAAACTTCTCTGGTCCCATCCAGACTTATGGCTCTGAGGTGAGAGCCTGCAGTCTTCAACAAATCCTCCAGGAGACTCTGAAACACATGAAGTTGGAGAAGCGGGTCTGTAACACGACAGGTGCTCACAATACAGGAAGTGAGACTCCCACCTGTGCAACCACAAAAGGCCAGACTAGAACCAGTACATGGATAGTCTTTGCTGATTTTGGATAAGGGCCGGGAGGGAATTTCTCATAGTGAGGAAAGTTTCATGACAGAGTGCCCCTGAGAAAGTGACCGGGGCACAACAGACCCCTAATTGTGCAGGGGTCTTTTCTGGCTTGGAATTAGCACTCAGTAAATGTCGGCTTGGGCGCTGGAGAGGAGATTCCTGAGTTAGGTAAGAGAAGCCACTTTCTGAGTTCCTAGCATCTCTAAGACCCTGGAGACTCTCAGGGACACCACAGTGATGTTCTGAAGGTTTAAAGGAATGTCGCGAAGCTTGGAGTCGGTTGGGTTAAAACAACATCTACGGTTGAATGGAGATCACAAAAACACCAACGCTGGCCCAACCTACCCCAGGAGAAACCAGGCAATGAAGATTTTATAAATGGCTATAAATAAAAACCCCGATTAAATCCAAGAAGGAAACTACCCGACAGAACAAGGAAGCCCTGTGTTCAGGAGACGTGAAGGAGAGAAGTTGCCTCTTCCAGAAACCCCACACGCCGAAAGGAGTACGCTCCCCCACGAGAGGTTCTCCGAGTTTACACTTCGTCTCCTATTCGGAGCGGACTTAATAGCTAATCGTTTGGAGACGAAATGATGTTGGAAGCCCCGCAGTCAAATTAGAGAAAGATGTAAAATCGGACTGACATGACTAATACCTTTAAACTGCCCCCCCCCAATAACAACCAACACATCAACTCCCTAATTAGAAATCACAGTTCACACCATTGCCCCTGAAGCTTCCGGGATGGCTCCCTGCTGACTCAGAACTCAGCTGAGACACTGCTTCTCCAGAGTTCTTGACCCCCCTGCTGAAGAGACTTCAGCATCTTCTTGTGTCATTGGTTGCTTCTGAAATAAATAGTTCAGTGATGGTCCCATACAACGAATGGCTTGCTTCCACCGAAAGGATCTGAAAGATGTTGAGACCTGAATACATCTGTTACCCCATATGCCTCAGTGTCAAGCTTCTCAATGGATGACCCAAGCCCTTCTGTGCATTGTTACAGTTCATGAACCAACAAGAAAAGTACTATGTAATGAGGCCTTTCGAGATGTGGGGTCTCTCGACTTGAAAATACTCTCTGGCTTCTCCTTAAAATTTTAACCCTCCTTCACATCTTTCTCATAATAAAAACATAAATTTGGAGCACTTGCCAATATGCAGCAAAACATACGGAAAAACCAAAATTCAAATGTGAAGAAATGAAAATTCAAATATATATATATATATATATATATATATATATATATACACATATATATAGACACACACATAGTCTCTCCTGAATGTATGAAAAATGCATAAGCAGAGACCAAAAAGAAATGCTAAGAACCCCTGTGATACAGACAGCCATTATCTGTGGGCTCATGAAAGATGTAATTTCTTCTTAATCTTCTTGCATTATTATCAGATTATAATAATTCATACAATGTGACTGAGATAAGGGTTGGACAAAGGGACCACAGGTCACTGGGGGAAAGACAGACATTCTATCCATGTGGGACTATAATAAATAACGCTGTAATAATGGGTTCTCTATAAGGAACCAAACGTCACTGGATCTAAATACCAGCATATCCGAAATCAGTACCTCACACCATACACAGAAACCTCTTAGCTTGAAGTATCTAACGTGAAAAGCCAACCTTCAAAGTTCCAGAAGAAAATATAAGGAGATCTCATTATGACCCTGTGATTGGGAAAGATTTGTCAAAGCAGACATAAAGTACGCTAACTTTAAAAAGGAAAGAGATTGGCAATTTAATTCCATTAAACCTAAAATCAGCTTTTCAAAAGTCACCATAACATGTAAAAACTAGCTACACATCTTAAGAAGATATTCAACATATATGACCCCTTCCCCATCAATCAATAAGGAAATAGACGATCTTGTTAGGAACGAGCATATGGCGGGGCGCGTGGGTGGCTCAGTCGCTTAAGTGTCCGACTTCGGCTCAGGTCATGATCTCGCCGTTCCTGAGTTCGAGCCCACGTCGGCCTCTGTGCTGAGAGCTCAGAGCCTGGAGCCTGTTTCAGTTTCTGTGTCTCCCTCCCTTTCTCTCTCTCTCTCTCTCTCTCTCTGCCCCCCCCATACTCTGTCTCTGTCTCTCTCTCAAAAATAAACATTAAGAAAAAAAATTTTAATGAGCAAGTGGGATGAACATAGATGGGAGGCTTACAGTCAGAAACAAGACAGAGAAGGCTTTCCTGACAAGGCGGCCCTGTGATTTTAATGAGGCAGGCTTCCAGGAGCAGAGAGAAAGCAGAGCTGGGGGGTGTTTTAGAAGTCCATCACTGAGCAGACGCCAGCTATGCTCTTCAACAACGACCTCTTGATCAGCAATAAACATGATAGTTGGATCTCATCAGTCTCACTTCTGGCTTCATTTCTCAATTCTTTCTAAGCCAGGGCAGGAAAAGAGAGGCAGAGGTACTATTTATTAGACTCAAGCCCCAACAGAAAGGAACTTGGGTTTTAGTCTGGATGGTTGTGAACAAGGAGGGATGGCATGACCGGCTTTGGCTTTCTTTCTGAAGTTCATCCCGGTGGTTCTACGGAGAAGAGACAGCAGGGGCAATCGTGTCTGAAGTTCATCCCGGTGGTTCTACGGAGAAGAGACAGCAGGGGCAATCGTGGAAGCCCAAAGATCACCAGTCGGCTTTCGCCACAACCCAGGACAGGTGTGAGGGTGGCCTTGTGACACAGGTGCGGGAGTAATAACCTGTCAGAGCCAAGAGGCTTTGCTGGGGCATTGGATGGGGGAGGGGCGGGGGGAGGGGAGCAACATTCAGGATGAGCTCTGGAAGGAAATCAAAACCAAACAAAATCACAGATATGAAGCATCTGAAGACAGAGGCGCTAACTCACAACAGCTCTTAAATCGCATCTATACGTATATAATATACGGATTATGTAGAGGGAAGGCATGAATGAATACTGCTCTGGTTTGATCTGTCAGAGCAGGGCGAAAGAAAATCCTTTGTAGATACAGAATAAGAAAGGGCAGAGAGAGGAAGCATTTGCTTGTAAGAGAACCAGGGCGAACCTTCTGCCTGCAATAATTCACGTCTCTCTGCCCGGGTCACCAAAAGCGGCTTTCCTGTCGTTCACCAAAATCTCTGGTGGGTCTGCTCGTCACTCGTGAACATTTCATCCTTACAACCAGCAGCCCCGGTCTAGTGCAAATATGACATTTATGCCCAAATTGAATGTGCATAAAATGTCACCCTACCCTCAGCCCCGCACAGCAACTTCCAATTATATCGTGTTTTAAGGGACGATGACAAATGTGGGAGAAATTGCCTAGTGGCCTTTGCTAAGATAACAAAATTGTAAAGTTGGGATTAAATCACAGGAAGGGCGTTCTGACTTGGGGAGATGCCAGTTAACTGATTAAGCAGCCACTGTGTGGCTTCTTCAGAGGGGCCACGGGGAAGGGGCTGGGGTTCACCCGCATCTTTTGCACCCTTCGTGCCATCTACACATCACCCCTGCAGAGCAGAGAATCGTGAACCATGTCCTGAGAGCTCTTTATTAGGCTGACGGCAAGGCCACCGGCTGTAGAGAAGGAACGTTTGCTTTGAGAGGCGTCACAGCTGAGCGTTCCTTGGGCACATGACCCTGAACCCCTGGGCCTGGATCGTGGTCTGCCACCCGGTAGCTGTGTCTGCTCGGGCAAGTTTTTCTGAATCTCATGCCTCAGTCTCTCCATCTGCTACACGTCAACACGAATCCCATGTGCGTGCCTACGAATTGTGAGGATTAAAAACGATGACCTATATATAAAACACCACTTCTTTGAGCTGTGATAACAAAACACCCCGGCCCAAGGGGCTTCAACAAGAAACGTTTACTTGTCTCACTTCTGGAGGCTCAAGTCCAAATCGAGCTGCCGACAGACTCTGGGTCTGGGGGACGTCTGCTTTCTGGTTCATAGACAGCCACCTTCTCACTGGGTCCTCGGGTGCAGGAAGGGGCGAGGGAGCGCACTGGGGCCTCTTTTTATAAGGGCACGAATCCCACTCACAAGGGCCCCACCCTCATGACCAAATTCCCTCCCCGAGGCCCCACCTCCAAACACCATCGTGCTGGGGATTAGGTCTGAACATACGAATTTTGGAGGGACACAGTCAGTCACATCAAAAGAGGGCCTGATACCCGTGTATGCACAACAAAGACTAGCAGGTAATATCTTTTTCTAAAAAAAAGTTTTTTAATGTTTTTGAGAGACAGGGAGAGAGACAGAGACAGAGAGAGAGAAAGGGCAGACAGAGGGAGACACAGAATCCGAAGCAGGCTCAGGCTCCCAGTTGTCAGGACAGAGCCCAACGCAGGGCTCGAACTCAGGAACCCAGAGATCACGACCTGAGCTCAAAGCAAGAGTCAGAAGCCCATCCGACTGAGCCACCCAGGCGCCCCCAGCAGGTAATATCTTTAAAGAAGCTCCACCCAGGGCATGTTCTATGAGAGCTCCTGACACCCAGTAGGAGCCAAGCAGTGGTTTATTGCACGGAGGTTGAATGATCATGACCTTCTCAATTTCAGTTTCCACACTGGTAAAAGGGAGTAGTAACATTAACCCCCAAGGTCGTGAGGAAGGGGGAAAGAACGTGGCAGGTAACAAATACCTGGTGGTTTATAAAATGGACTTTAAAAGCCCCGCTCACAGAACTAAAAACAAAATTGGGGAGACCTGCCATTTGGTTACTTGAGAGCTTGCCTGATTCAGTGTTGAAAACGCAAGTCTGTTTACTTTCCGAACAGCAGACTTTGCATTTTAAACTGTGACACAGAGATTGTGTGTTCATTTGTTTTTGTTTATTTCTCCCTGGAAGGGGATGATGCCCTACCTCATGGGGTCATTATGCAGAGGAAGCGAATTAACACAAGAGAAGCCAGGCAGGTAGGAGATGCTGTGTATTGAGCAGTATCTCATTCCCAAAAAACAAACCAAGAGACAATGTCCTCCAGGGAACCATGGTTGTCTCTCTGTCTCTCTGTCTCTCTCTCTCTCTCCCCCCCCCCCGTCTCCCTCCCCTGACTGAGCCCCAAAAGCCAGGGACCCAAGGTCCCCTGCTCCTCCCTCCTCCCTCCTAGTGACCCCCATGGTTTGACCTCAAATCACTGAAGGGGACGTAATTCTTCGGGTCATTCCACTATTGACGAGGCCACTTCTGATGGGTGCTGATATGAATCTGTCCACAGGACAGCTGTACTGCCAGAAAGCTGAAGATGAAGGAAGCCCTCTCTTTCTCTCTCCACCAGAATTACCAACTTTCTCCATTAGCACTGAACCCGAAAAGCCTTATCTGCTTAACTTCTTACAACATATACAAGGAAGAGGTCTGCAGAGTAACGGGCATCTGTGGAGAAGAGATTAATGGGCAAGTTAAGTTTCCTAGGTTGGAATATCAAAGTGGGTTCTGTCACTGCAGGACTTGTCAGAGCCTTGGCATGTCACTATTCACATGGCTCTTCGGGAATGGGAATATAAGAAGTACTTCTAAAGCTTACTTGATCAGGCACACACCTCTCGGTAGAATACAGTTTTGCACGCTGTGGATCGACAGTGTTCTGAGGAACTGATATAAGAATGTATTAAATGCCCATCTACTGCCGTTGAATGCCTGTGGTACCTCCTGCTGGGCTAGGGACATGACAGAGAACTCCACACGTGGTCCCTGCCTTCGGGAAGCCTGAGGTCTAGTAAGGGCATGACTGACAAGTCAGTAAACCCACAGGTGGAGTTCATAACGCACACACACGAAGGATGCAAATGGGCCACAGTTCAGGCTTAGTTTGCAGAGAGGGCGGGACAAACACGGTTTCCGTGGAAGGGAAGTATTTGTGATCTGGATGAAAGGTGATCTGGCTAAGGTGGGAACGGGAAAAGACAGGGAAGTGGGAACAACAGCACAGACAAGGGCAACAGGACTGGAGAACACAGGGCCCGGGTGGTTGTGCCGCACGAGGAGGGGCAAGGTATGCATGATGGGTCAAGGGCATTCTATAGAGAGAAAGCCCGATGATGCTGAGAAGGAGGGGGAGGAGTAGGAGAGGGAGGAGGAGGAGAGGGGGAGGAAGGGAAGGGGGAGGGGGAGGAGGAGAAAGGGGGAGGAGGGGGAAGGGGAGGAGGGGGAAGGGGAAGAGGAGGAAGGGGGAGGAGGGGGAAGGGGGAAGAGGAGGAAGGGGGAGGAGGGGAAGGGAGAGGGGGAGGGGGAGGAGGGAGAGGGGGAGAGGAATGGGGAGGGGGAGGGGGAGGAGGAGAAAGGGGGAGGAGGGGGAAGGGGGAAGGGGGAGGGGGAGGAGGGGGAGGAGGGGGAGGAGGGGGGGGAGGGGGAGGAGGGGGAGGAGGGGGAGGAGGGGGAGGAGGGGGAGGAGGAGGGAGGGGAAAAGACATGGAGGAGGGGGCAGAGGAGGAGGGGGAGCAGCTGATAACCATAATGATAAAAGTGCTTCCACTACTATGTTTGAACACCCACCACAGTCCACACCTGTTACAGGTGTTTGACAATTTCAGATCCTGTTTAGAGCTCTCAAGAACCCTCTGGGGTATGACAGGCTCCCCTGTGGTGGTGAGGAGTATGGGTTTTGGAAACAGAAACACCTGGGCTCGAACCCGGCTCCGCCATTTACTGACGATGACATGGGACAATGTGCTTAGCTCCTCTGGACCTCGGTCTCCACGAGACACGGTTTGTTATCTATTGCGTAGTATTGTTGGAAGCTGCCAGATAATATATCGAAAGCACTTGGCAACGTACCTGACATTTAGAAAGTCCTAGATCAATGCGCACTGGGCGAGGAAACAGAGGTCCAGACAGCATGAACCACTTGTCTAAGGTCTCACAGCTCATCAACGAGAGAGTGGGCATTTGACTCCAGAGTCAGTGCTCACCCCACGGTGAGCTTTCTGCACTGTGATGGTGACGATGGTGACGAGGACGACGACGACAAACAGCTGATACGCACTGAGAGCTTGCTCACTGCCCCGAGTGCTTCACGTGTATTTATTTAATCTCAGCAACCATCCAATTCAGTAGGTGCAGTTATTACATCCACTTAACACATGAGGAAATGAGTCCAGCTCCAAGCTGCTCCCCATCCTGAGATGAAGGAAATGGCTCGCTGAAGAGCGATCCGGGGGGCACGCCCATATTTCCCATTACTGAGCTGCCCCGATGAATGAGGTCCCTTTCCCCGGCACCACACGCCTGTGGCTATGGAAGGAGGGGTGCCTCAGTCCTCACAGGGTCATTGGTCCTGACCAGCCTGCATTCCTTTCCTCAGATGCACCTAAATTTGCATATGTAGGCTGGGGATTCAGTCTGCGACATTATGCCTTTGTAACAAGATGCTATTTTCAAGGAAATGGCTGCTAGAGTGCATATGTGCTGAGCTGTGGGTGTGTGTTTGACATTTTAACTTTCTAATGGAACTGCTTCAGTGATGCATAATTTAAGCCTTCTAGGAATTTTGCTGTTACATGCAAACCAGGGAGTTGGCCTCTAAAAATTCACATATTTGACCTAAATTCCTTGCATCAGCAACAAGAAACATATGGTCCTGGGAGAGGCATTGGCACAGGGGAGAGGGTCTGGGTTTTGGAAGTAGACAGTGGTGGGGTCACATTCTGACTCAGTTTCTTTGGAGAAGGTTTTTTAAGTTTCCAAACTATTTTCTCATATGCAGACTGGGGGTGTTATACGTGCCCCGGGGGAGTGGAGGGTGGATGGTAATTAGGTAAGATGATGTAGATGAGGGAACGAGCATGGAGATTAGAGCACAGTAGGCGTTCAACATAGACTGCTATGGTTGTGGTCATTTCACCCTAATCAAATCAGTTCACCTCAACAACTATTTACCGAATGGCATGATGAATTATGTGCCAGGCACATATACAAGAGAGAAGGGGAAGCAAAGGTGGGTCCCTGCCTCCTTGGGACATGGGAATAAGGCGAAGATAAAACAGCCTCATGAGCTCACTCTCCTGCACCTGTAATTCTCTTCATTGTCTTTAGCATTTCAACTGCCTGTTGTCCCAGTCAAGAAATACACACTCCACTTCCTCATACGAGGTCCCCCAGTTTCTCTCTCTCTCCATCCATCCCACTGTTAATGTCTCAGCCCTGCCTTGCACCTTCTCTGCCCTGAACTTCTGCATCTAAGAAACATGGAGGGGTGGAGGCTGGGATAGAGACAGAGCACCCTGAACAAGGAGGAGGGGAGGGGAGGAGGAGGAGTGCCCCACTGAGCAGGACCTCAAAACCCAAACAAAGACATTTAGATTTTATTCCTGAAGGTAATTGGGAGTCATGAACAGTTCTCACAGAGGGAAGGAAGTGGTTTCTAAAACTGGAATTTAATGAAGGATGTTTGTGAAGCATTACGATGATTTATCCGACACTGAACAAAATGATATTTACCAGATGGGATGATTTAGGTGAGTCAAGCCAGGATTCGGCTCTCTCCTCATTACCCACCATGATCAGTGAGTTCCTAAGTGGATCTTCCCCCCCTGCGCCACCTCCATGGCCAGTGGCTGGGACACCACAGGCAGAAATCCAAAGCCAGAGCTAGACAGTAAGACCGAGTAGCCTTGCGCCATCACGGTCAGAGCTCTCCCTCTGAAGTCAAGATTATGCCTTCTAGACCTATGAGCTGAGTGACTCTAGTCAGGTCACTTAGTCTTGCTGGGGCTCAGTTTTATCACCTGTAAGCAAGAAAACTCTCCATGGCTGTGTGAAGATCAGGCGTCATGACGACAGAGTGTTGTGTTTGCGGTTAAAAACTCAGTAAGTCACATACGAAACTTGGTTCTGCTCTAGAGCACAGACTGCAGTTTGTTCATATTTATCTCTGTATCACGTGTGTTTGGTGATCATTCATTCTACTGAGTAGTATCTGGTCCTCCTTCCTTTCTAGGCATGTGGCAGAAATACATTTTCGATCTCCTTGTGGTGGAAAGGAGCCCGATAATTCTGAGTTATCAGCAGAAATGGGTGTATGTCGCTTCGGGGCTGAGCCCTCTCTCTCTGGCCCCGACATGGACAATGCCCAAGATGTGCCACTGACCTACAGACCTGGGTCACTGTGACGACCAGGACCTTCTGCTAGGCCGGGTTGGATTACTGTAGCGTGAACAACCAAGAGGGCTTTGCTGTTTTAAGCCACTGAGAACTGGGGGTTGTTTGTTACTGCAGCCTGGCTTAGCCCCTCCTGACTGATACAGCAGTGCCTGTAACATAACAGCAAATCAGAATGTGTTCTTTTTGAATAAATTTACATTAAAGGAATTGGGGACAAGAGAAGAGCGGGGAGGGAAAGGAAAGGAAATGTCCAGATGAAGGACAACAAATGTATGACAAAGGTCACATGACATCTTCTTCAAACTCCCAGAACAGGCAGGAAAAAGTGATCACCATCCTCTTTTCCTCTTTCTATGTAGACCTGGACCTTTTCTCAGTGCTTCAGGCAGCTAAGACCAGCCCTTTGCTGTTGGCTAGAAAAAATAACAGGTCCGTTTCCCTCTTGGGTCTACTCCCACCAGCCTGGGTTGGGATAAGTGGCAGGGTGGCTGGGTCCTAGGCCCGGGGATAATCCAAAGCGCTTTAGTCCTCCATGAAGTTGGAGAAGGGAGACAGAGGAAGGAGGGGAAGGGCCAGATTAGGTGCCATAGGCCAAATATTTTAGGCTCTGCAGCCATACGGTCTCTGTTATGACTGCTTAACTTTGCCTGTGTCAAGTGAGAGGAGCCATATACAATACACAGATAAATGAACATGGCTGTATTCCAATAAAACTTTATTTACAAACACAGGAGGCACTCCAGTTTTGGCCTGTGAGCCACAGTTGGCTGACCATACCCAGACTGAAAACCAGAAACATCTAAAGCAGTTTGGAATCAAAAACGAGTTGAGTCTACAGTAGCACTTTGGCCCCGGCAGTAGCTAGCCAGAGTGGGAAACATTTAAAGATAATTAAGAAGAAAAGAGCAGAAGAACCTGTGAAAGGGAGAGAAGGCGGCCAAGGAACAAAGAGGTGCTCCAGGCTCACCGCCCCCCCAACCTGCTCCTTTCCTAGACCCCTGGCTCTGTCTCCCCTTCACAAGTGTCCCTGCCCATGTAGGTACAGAGTGGTTCTGGCTCATGCTGCCTTATTTCTGCAGAAACAGATCTGGGTTTATGAAAATGCTCCACAGATGGGCCTTTTCCTATCCCCCTCCACAGCTGCTCCCACTCTGCTCGTGTGCGTATGACTCACCGTCGGTCATTTCGATTACCGAGGCCCCCATCCTCCAGCCCCTCCAGCCCCTCCAGCCCCTCCATCTGCCAGGGCCCTTCCTCGCCAGGCCACCAGCTACTACCACTGAGAGATAATCACTGTGGTGGGAGATGACATGCCTCCGCTGCTAGCTCAGGGCTGGAGAACTGTGGTGACGTCTCCACGCGATAACCACCATAAACGACTGACCACCGTACTGTTTCCAAGAAGCAGCTGTGTGATGCAGCACAGAGGCAGGGGATGCTGGAGGTGCATATTTGATAGGATGTTCCTGAAAATACATGCACATGGGACGCCACCGCCTACCCTACAGCTAAGGCTATCCTTTTGTTGAGAAAATGTCGAGATCAAAAGGAAGATTCCAGTGAATTTCTGCAAGAGAAGAAGGTCAGAGCTGTCACTGGAATATAAGGGATTTGTTCGTGTGAGTGGTTGTTCTTCCGCTGGGCACGATGGCATGAGAAGACTTTGGTTCAGAGTCTCTAACGGCTCTGTATCACTGTCACAGACTTGAGAAGGAAACAGCAAAGGGGACACTCCAGAACCAATCATTTGGCTTAACACCACGGTGCTTTTGATCTAACCCCCCAGTGGGAAAGTCCCGGTCCCTCACAGCCTGGACGGAGCTGAGCCACTGGGAGCTAAGAATATTCCTTTTGGCCTAGGTAGAGACAACCCAGGTGGCCTGAATGAAGCCTTTGCCCCCAACCCGACCCTAACCTTGTATCCCAGTATCTTCTGATGGTGAGAGGATCAGGAGGGAATTGGTCTAAGGCAGGAGGGATTTTCCCCAAGGCCCAAGGTGGAGAGTGAGGGGTCTGTATAGTCCTAGGCTTCCCGAGGATTCGAGCCACCCAGAGGCACACAGTCTACTGTCGTCTCTGCCCCCAGGTCCCCCACGGTTACATCCATCTCTCCACACTCAAACCTCTGAAATCACAACTCAACTAAGATGAAAAATCACTCCTGCCATCACCAGAGCCCATGGAGGCAGAGAGCGGCCAGCCGGAGAAGCCCTCAAGGCTCCAGCCACTGAGTTGGGACCATGGGCAACACCCCTCCTCTTCCATGTCTCCATGTGGCCCGGACACTGACTTGCCTTTGGAGAGAGGGAGGGAGGGGAGGAATCTTGAGAGCCCCACCCCCAACCTACAGCCACCAGAGTTTCCTAAAGGAGGAGGAAGAACTTAGAGCCAAGGACTGTATTTTTCCCAGGAACCAGGAGACTCAGATTCTTGTCCTGCCACTACTACTCATGTGCTCTGTGGTCCACATCCCCTCTCTAGGCCTCAGCTTACCCATCTGTAGCCCATGACAGTCCCAGCCCAGGGCACATGTTCAAGAAGATGTCCAAAGAGATGGATTATGGGAATCTCACCAGTTAACATCTAGGACTTGGTCCAGCTCTCGAGTTCTAGGTTTCTACCCATGATTCTACCCTTTCAGATATACATTTGTCTTCATTGGGTTTTTCCAGATACAGACCCTGAGATAAGGATTCATCCGCAGGTGATTCATTAAGGAGTGCTCCGAGGAAAACCAGCAGGACCGGGAGGCAAGGTGACATCAGGCACGTACGGTCCCAGCCTGATCCCACGGGAAGCTCCGGAGGGCACATCATACCTCAGTGCTAGAGAGCTGGGCGCTCACAGGCCTGGGACCATCAGTCACAGGCTACAGGGCCACCGGGGAGGCACTTCTGGCTCTGCAAGCCACCACAGCAACTCCAGGACAAGGACAGCCCTCTGAAGAAGGTTGGAGGTGACGCATAAGGAAACTGGGGGGGGGTGGGCAGACAGAACAGACAAGAATGATCTCAAATTGGGGAGAAGGGCAACAAGATTGGGCTATAAATACAGAAGTTAGAAACGAAACACGGAATTTGTAGGTTGCAGTGAAGAATTACTCAGTACCTACTGTGTCCCAGCAGTGTGTCAGGCACTGCGGATACAGACATGGCAACAAAAGGATCTTATTTCTGTCCTCACGGAGCTTAACACTGAGAAGCAGGCACTAATGGAAAGCGTGACCTAAATGCGTGTAAAGTCATAACAGCGGTTAAGTACTGTACGGAAGAGGCAAACTCGTGTAGGGAGAACGCATAAGTGGGGGGAAGGGGAAACGGGTGATGCACACTCCCTTTTGAGAGAAGAGGTGTGTTCAAGTAAGCACAACCACAGTGGGCAGAGACAGATCAACCCTCCAGGCAGAGGGAACAGAGCGGGCGACCTGTTACATGAAAGACCGAGCGAGAAACCGTCAGAGACCAAACTCCTGGTCACTGAATCGTTCAGGAGGGAAAAACAGCACTAAAAGATCATCGAACAGATGCATCTGGGGAAGGCGGGGAGATTACGGGTTGCGAAACACCTCTGTCTAAGGTCGGATACACCGTGTATAAATTATTTAATTTATTCATCCCAACAACAGCTTCATCTTTTTAGGGAAAAGTGCAGCTGAAGCCAGAAAGGTTGAACTACTTACCCAAGGCCACGCTGATTCGTAGTAGAGCTAGGATGCCATTTCCCATTTCCCATGTGCCAAAAGGCCAAGCCCTTTCCACAATTCCAAACCAAAGCATTGTTGCAAGTCGGGGGCATGCTAAGCCGAGGCTAAAAACAAGCTCATGTGTGTGTTTTTCGCAATCACTTTACTGAGGTGTAATCAACACGTAAAAAGCTGTACACACTTAGAGTACACAACTGGACAAGTATGTGCGTAAGTATACGCCCGTGATATCACCTCCACCATCAGGAACATATCCATGTCCACCACCTCCCAAAGTTTCCTCCTACTGCAATGACAATGATGATGATGACGATGAGGATGATGGTGATAACAAAGACGATGATGATGTGGGTTTAGAACACGTAAGATCTACCCTTGCGGCAAACTTGAAGTCTTCAACACAGTGTGGCTGGCTACTGGTGCTTTACTATGTAGTGAATCCGCAGAACTTACTCATCTTCATGGGTGAAATTCTATCCACTTTGACAATCACCTGCTCCTTTCCCCCTGGCCCAGCCCTCGGCACCATCATCGTACCCTCTGATTCTATGAGTTTGACTTTTAGATTCTACACGCGAGTGAGACCATACATACTTAATCTTCTGTGTTTGACTAATTTCATGATAATGTTTTCCATAATGTTTTCCGGGTCCAGCCATGTTGTCACCAACATCAGGTTTTCCTCCTTTGTAAAGGCTGAAGAATATTCCACTGTGTGTGTGTGTGTGTGTGTGTGTGTGTGTGTGTGTGTGTGTGTCCACTTGAACGATTTCTGCTCTGACCTTTATTATTTCCTTCCTTCTGCCAAACTTGGGGCTTAGTTTGTTCTTTTTTTAGTTCCTTGAGGTTAAAATGGTTTGAGGTCTCACTTTGGTCTTCGCATAGACATTTATTGCTGTAAAATTCCCCTCTGACAAAGCTGCCTTTGCTTACATCACCTACGTTCGGCTGTGTTTGCTGTGTTTCCGTTTGTCTCAATATATTCTTTTATCTCCTTTTTGGTTTCTCTTTGGACCCACCGGTTGTCTGGGATCATGCTAGTTCACGTCTATGTAGCTGCGAATTTGCCTCCCGTGATTCATTTCTAGTTTCATACCATCACGGACGGTAAAGGTATTTCGTATGATTTCAATCTTCTTAGCTTTGTGAGACTCGCTTCGTGGCCCAACATGTGGTCCTCCTGGAGAACGATCTGTGTGTGCCTGGGAGGAATACATAAGTCAGTCCCATGCGGAGCCACAGAGCGAGAAGCTGACGTCGACATCGGCCTCGTTAATTTAGCACCAAGCTCAGGTGTTCATGCCCAAGATGAACAGTAATAGTTGAAGCTGAGCTAACTGACGCAGGGGAGGGTCCTGAAGGAACAGACATCGGGGGACAAATAGGAACAAACAGCCCTGTGGCTAAAGCACAGGACCTGGCAGATCCTCCACTCAGGGAGCGTTAAGCACCACACGTAGGGACAGCGCCACGTTTCCCGCCGGTCAGCTTAAGCAACAGAAGCAGGTGGACAGCCACACTGGCTTTCGCCCCAAAGCGTCCTGCACGGGAGAACTTTGCTTCCTTTTCTCGCCCTTCCTCGTACTTTACGACCAGGCTACAATCAGCTGGGAGGGTAAAGTTGGCCCCCCAAGAATCATCAAGCCACATGTGGACATCAAACAGAACTTTTCCTCAAGCAAGATGCTGGGCTGACAGCTTCCTCGGTGGCAACCACAGGACTGAGATCTCCCAAGGCTGGCGGCGAGGTGGGTGCAGGAGTGCTCGCTTCACCCTCAGACACAGGTGTCCCCCTTGAGCACTGTCACCTTTCTGGACAGCAAGCTCACACCCCTGCCACTCCAGGATGTTCAGAGAACACCGTTGGTCTCTCTCCTCCCCGCTCACTCCCATCTCCTTAAAATGTGGGGAGGCTCCTTCTAACTGGTCAGACCCTGACATTCATCCGATGGGTCTCAAACAAGCAAGTCGGTGTGTATCCTCCTTTTGATTATTCCTCCATCCACAGAGTCCCACAGAGGGTCTGGCCTCTGCTTCCTGTACCCCTTCAATACGCACCACCTGGTGTTAAGGGGCCTAGGGGCTCAGTAATTTCAACCCTGCCTGGACTTAGAATCACCCTTTAAGTCTGGGTCCTGGCCAACCGAAAGCCCGCCGAGTGGGGTCCCAGCACCCACAGCTGGTAAAGCCGCCTCAATGATCCGATGCTCAGAGGGACCCTGAGCAAGTATACTCAGGGTCTGCCCACCATGACTCTTCCTACTTCTGCGGCTACGTCCGAGCTCACGGATCCCCACATCTCCACGAGCTAGAGGAAGAGGTTCCCATTTTGGCCTCTAGTCCAGTCCAAGCCCAACTTTGCAAACCTGCTTTTCGCAGCACCATGTGACGAGGCGCGGGGCTTCTGCCAACATATTAATAAAGCAGCACTCGTCCATCTGTCTCGGCATCCCTGTGGACCGCTCCATCATCGCCCCAGCCCTGGAGGGAGAAAAACAGCGTGGGAGGAGCCTGGGCACCGTGACTCGCTCGCAAACCGCGTGGGACCATTTCAACCCCTTCAAAAACAGAACAGCCTATTTCGGGGAGTCTTGGCCAGTTTCACAGGTGAGTTTAGGTAGCTTACAACACAAATGCGGAAAACAAAATGATAAAAATAGAGATTTGGGACCAAGGAGTTTTAATGTCGAGGAGAAAGCAAGACAATTTTTAACAGGAGACCGGAGAAATACAGATCAAGTTGGAGCAGGAAATGAACACAACCACTGGAGAACGAATGTTCGTCAACATGTCAAGAGCTCAAGCACTGTGTCACTTAACTAACGTTCATTTAAAATCTAAGAACTAGGGGCACCTGGGGGGCCCAGTCGGTTAAGCTTCTGACTTTAGCTCGGATCATGTTCTTGCCGTTCGTGGGTTCGAGCCCTGCGTCGGGCTGACAGCTCAGACCTGGGAGCCAGATTTGGATTCTGTGTCTCCCTCCCTCTCTGCCCCTGCCCTGCTCATGCTCTGTCTCTCTCTAAAATAAACAAACATAAAAAAAAAATTTTAATGAATAAAATAAAATCCAAGAACTGGACATTAGTCCCATTTTACAGACGATACACTGAGTCTCAATAGACTGTCCTGAAGCCAGTGACCTGGGACTCAAATTCAGGCTTGCCTGTCTGGGGGTTCTCTACTGTCATGGCACCACGTGGCCTCTCTAACGTGGTTTAGCTCTGAGCTTCCTTTTAGTCAGAGGGGAGAGGATGACGCACAATTTTCATTATCAGAATGAGGGAACGTTCCAGCTCCTTGGTAAAAGCAAATATCTTTTTCATGCACTAACTTCAAAAAAGGCATCATTCGGGTAAGAGTCAGGGAAGGCTTCACCAACGAGCAAAGGGCGCGGTTTTGTGGTACAAAAGAGAGCTCGCCTGGTGAACAGGCGTAGGAGGGATTCAGGGACTTGGAACAGCACGTACAAACACCTGGACAGCTGTCTGGAACCACCCGATGCTGGCGCGTGGTTCCGGGGAGTTCGGCCCTGGTGGCGGACCATGTGACGTTACCTAATTTAATAACATCGTAAAGCCTAGTCAGGTTGGAAAACCAAAGAGGAGCGGAGAGAAAATTTAATTTAAAGGAGTGGAATAAAATCTTATTACAGCAGGCTCCACTAATTTGGAACAGGCAGTCTTTCAGCGAGGTAAAACGGAGCATTTCAGGAGCTGATTTATACCGTAAGCAAGATCGGAGACAGAGCTGATGTATAACGTAAGCAAGATTGGAGGCACCGGTTCAAAGCCGCAGAGGCTGGTAATTGGTTTTCAGATATCCGGGAGTGCACGGTCACATAGCAACAAAGATAGGCTAATGACAAACACTTAAGATATTCATTAAAAGAGGTCCCCACAGTACCGCTCCTGTCTACACCTTATGAGGCTCTCTACTTTCCGCACGTTGCTGATGTACATAGGTCTGCCTCCCTGGGGCTCTTTCTGTACAAACAACCACCTTGCATCCTTAATTAAAATGACACTCATTGCGTGCCCCCAACTTTAGCTGGGCCTGGGGTAGAGACAGGTATCACACGCCACGCATCTGAATTCTACCGCCCCACAAAGGATCTCCGTAGGCTCCAGAGTCCTTCGAGATTAACACCTAGACACAAAACCTGGGACTGGCTCATGGTTCATGAGAAATCTCATTACTCCCAATACAGACCTTGAGGGTGTGGGCAAAATGGAAATTGTCAGAGTGGTTTAGGCTGATTTTCCCTCTCGCTGCACCTCATACGAAAGTGCGTAACTCGGAGGGGAAGCAGGATTAACCACCTCTGTGTCAACGCGGCGCACGGCAGGAACGTTAAACCAGCTTGATGCCAAGACCTGCCATTTGTGTCTCCCAGATGACCTACTCAACCTAAACGCGAAGTGACAACATGTTGTGTTGTGTGCACGTGCCGTGAAGCCCAAGCTCTTGAACCTGTGCTCACGCTGCCCCTGCACCCAGGGCTTCCTTCTTCCTCTTTTCTGCTTCCCGAAATCCTGCCTCGTCGTTAGGATGGAGTGCAACATCGTCACCCCCTGGACTGTCAGAATAAACGTGGACCACAGAGCTGACCGTGCTGGGGTAGGAGTGTGGGGCCCATTCCTACCCCCGCTCTTGCCACACTGACCATTCCCCCACAGGGTGAATTTCAATGCTTTCTTCTACTTGTCCTGCAGGGCCCACCTCAAATATTCAGAAAACCTTTACTGAAATCAGGATCAGTAATCTTCTAAAAAAGATCAGTCTTACTGGGAATCCGAGACGTGTACTCAAACAATGTACCATCCAATTCGCTGCAGGGAAGGAGGTGAAGGAGGTATTCCTGCAGACTGCTTATCAAGAGGGCACATGCTAAAACGCAGTTATGGGGGGGCGCCTGGGTGGCTCAGTCGGTTGAGTGTCCCACTCTTGATGTGGGCTCAGGTCATGATCCCGGGGTCATGGGATCGAGCCCTGTGTCAGGCTCCACACTGAGCGTGGAGCCTGCTTGGGATTCTCTCTCTCCCTCTGCCCCTCCCTCAGTCATGCACGCACTCTCTCTCTAAAATAAAAATATAAATAAATAAATAAATAAGTAAATAAATAAATAAATAAATAAAAACAGGGGCGCCTGGTTGGCTCAGTTGGTTAGGCATCCGACTTCAGCTCACATCATGATCTCATGGTTCGTGGGTTCGAGCCCCGCATCGGGCTCTGTGTTGATGGCTCGGAGCCTGGAGCCTGCTTCGGATTCTGTGTCTCCCTCTCTCTGCCCCTCCCCTGCTCATGCTCTGTCTCTCTCTCTCTCTCACAAATAAATAAACATTAAAAAAATTAAAAATAAATAAGTAAATAATAAGCTGTAATTTCGCAGTATTTTCCAAAAACCTTTCAATCCAGTGTGCTCACTTCTAGGAATTAGTATTTGAAGAAAACCATCAGAGATGCCATGTTTTATAATCACAATAACAGCTAACTTTGGGATTTAACCATTGTTGGGCACCATGCCTCATTATACCTAGAGTTTGTGAGCTCTCCATCCTGAGAAGTGCTCAGGATGACACAGACGAGTATATGTCAGCCACCTTAAAGAGAAACTGACATGAGCAAGAATGCAGTGTGCTTTAGACATGGCTATTATTGTCACTCATGTCCTCTGGAAAACAACGACACGTGTTCTACCACGGAACATAACCCAGCAGGACTTCCCCCAGGTGGGATCATGCACTGTTGGTAAATTTAATAACACAATTAACCATACCTCTAGGTCAAGAAAACCAAATATCTGAGCATCTTGGTAATTCTTCAAAAGGCATCTGATGAAATTCAAAATCGATTCCAAAGATAAAAAAATTCAAAATCGATTCCGAGAATGAAAGGATAATATCCTCAAGGCCATCAATGCAACCAAAGACGCGAACTAGTCAAGAGGCACAACTATTGGAAAACCAGACTCTGTTGACTTCTCAGTCAATTATTCATTCATTCTCATGATATTTCCGGAGTGAATTCTTTGTGATCAAGTTCTCGTGGCTGACAAATGATGCATTCATTTTGGAGGAGGAAGTAAATACACAACAGAGCAGATAAATAAACAGGATAGTTTCTGACGGTGACAAATGCCCAGAAGAAAGCGGTAGAGAGTGGTGAGAAAGAGACCAAAGGACTCCAGCCACAGTGGAATCTCCCCACTGCACATTCTCCCTCTCCCTCCAGGACCAAAGGGGCTCCCCAAAGTTCAGCGTGAAAATCACGGGTCAGTCTACCTACCCCCATGCCTTGTAGCAAAGTGCGACCTAGAGGAAGACCAGTGATGACAGAGGGTCAGCCCCGGACAGCAGGTGATCTACAGAGCTGGGCACCCCTACCAGCCCTGCCCTGTGTGATTCGCACAGGGCGACAATGCACCAAGGTCCATCAGCAGTATGAGCTCTCTGCCTGCCACACTCCCCACCTCTCCCTATCGCCCCACCCACACCCAATCCCTTCATTCATTTCTTACGTGCCCGCCCATGCAGGCATCCGAATGTGTAAGCTCTGACTTGGCATGGCTCTTGGCCCCAAGAACCTGAGGGTAAGACCATTTCTCAAGCCCACTTGTTCATGGGAAGAAACCAAGTGAGGTCCCAGGGGACTGGGTGCCTGCTGCTTCTAACGAGGTTTGAATGGGGCGTAGGGAGAAGCACGCCTGCCTTGGCACCCGCCGTTACTGTGGGTGTTGCAGATAATCCTGAAGAAGAGCCATGCTGCCCCAGCCCAACTCCATGCAGAGCAGCGGGCTGCTTGCCTGCCCCGGATGGAGTCTCCGGGACGCTGCCTGCATTCCCCACAGGAGTTCTTCCTTCTGCTTTCTCACTTCCTGACAGCATATCCTACGTTGAATTTCTAAGAGTTGGTGTTAGTGGCTTTAATCCATTTGGGGGACAAAACCATAGGGTGGGAAAGGAATGAAAGAAAGAAGACAGAGGGATGGGGGGGAAAGAAAGAGAAGACCCTTGCAGAGTGGTACCCGGCCCACAGCAGGCTCTCAACATCCAGTGTCTGTGGGCCGTGGATCGCAGGTGCCGCCACTGAGATGACCCCAGTGCCTTTGGCACGGCACTGAATGCCGTCAAAGGCGGAACAGGAAGCCCACTCAGTCCCACTCCTATCGCGCTTCCATCCTGATCATCACGAGAAGAAAGACTGGCTTCGACGCTGGCCTGTCTCCACCACTCTGCCCCTACCCATCAGTCAAACAACAAAACACCTGGTCTCAAGTTCACACCCTCGGCAGACGACAGTACTTAGCCGTAACTTAAGGACAGCGTGTAAGTTTCATGGTATATATTTCCCATTACACGAGAAATCGAGTGGATATGAAAATGTTAAGTCTGTAACATGCACGCAAATGGTCCTCCGATACAAAGGTGGCATGCGTGTGACCGTGAGGGTCCATGAGGAACCAGCACGAGGCCTTCGCTTCCTTCTCCGTGACCTCACAGAATCAATTGACCCGCTAGAAAGTGGATAATCGCTTTGCGGGGGCATTTCAACAACTGTTTTACTGGTTGCGATGTGCCTGGAACATGCCAGGTTGCTAGCATAGGAAGGAGGTCGTGGGGGCAGGGCGACAGCAGCCCAGAGGCTGGAGGAACAGGAATCTGGTAGAAATAGGTTTTACAAATGCCCCATTTCCCTCTTTAGTGTGAGCTAATGGCCTCAGACCTATCTTTCAGAAACCACAGTGGCAAATCAAACGTGCATGCCCTGCCGACCAAAAAAAAATACCATTCTGTAATGAATGAGGGGGGAAATAATTAAAAATAAAAGCTGAAAAAGATTTCTGAGAGCAAGAAGCATTTAAGTGCATTGTTCTACTGCTGTGGCCCATATGCTTTGTGTATTAAACTCAGCATGTGAGGGGGGTAATTTATCATGCGTGCAAAGCGTGTTGCACTCTGCTAGGAGCTATGGGTAAAGACACGAAAAGGCCTCATCCCTGTCCTCAAGGACCCACTGGGGAGGACAAGTGGCTCCCTCCTTCCTTGCAGACTTCCCTCCCTCTTTTCTCTTCCGATCCCTTGAGAATCCGCTATGCCCCAAGCCATGGACTGGGTGCAAACATCCAATTCAACATAACCAATTATTATCAAGCGCCCACATATGCCTAACACTGGTTTAGGGCCTTTTAGACATTCTGAAAAACAAAAAGTCTACAAAGAAATGAGCAAACACGCTGACATCAGAGACAGACAGAATATTTCTTTACTTATAAACAAAACAGGACAGCACGACAGGCAAAGCCTGGAGCTACGTGAAGCTCACGGTCTGGCCCCACCTCCCGTGTACGAACCAACGAGCGGCGGACCCCTCTTTCAAGATGCTCCGACGGAAGAATGACACGGCCACACGAGCAGGAGCCGCGTGCTGCGGGAACAAGGATTTCTCCTTCTGAGAGGAGGCGCTCGGCAGGGATGGCTCCGAAGGATAAGGCTTTCTGAAAGTGGCTGCTTTTGTAAGTTTGCCGTTCAGTGTATCGACAATCCGGCTAACACGTTGGGCTTCTGAGTCAGCAGCCTTCCTGAAATCCCTTCTTGCACATGTGTCAGATGGACCGGGCTCGAAACACTGACTCTCCACCTTACTGGCCCCACGATGCCGGGGACGTTACTGTACCCACCATATCTCTACAGATACAGATCTACAGATCTACAGACCGAGCCAACCACTGCGTCCTTCTTTTCTCTCTTGCATGGGAAGAAGGTTCACGATCTACTGGAGGGAAGGGGCTCGGGAGGCGGCGAGGGTGAATGAGGTCCAGTCTTGCAGAGGTGAAGTGACACGAGCAGAGAGCAGGATCCACCAGCACTGTGGAGGCCAGGAGGCAGGCAGGGGGACAATGGCCCGCAGAGACCTGGGAAGGGCTCACCCCACGGCTGTTACCCAGGGAACCACAGCCAGAGTCTTCGAAAGGGCAGCGGCCGTGGGCACAGCTTCTTCAGGATCGGCCAGGCAGGGGACACAGTGGCGGGGAACAGGGGAGAGCAAAAGGCTCGACCTTGACCTTCCGGGGCCCTGGGGGCCAGGATGTTATGTTGTAGGAAGAGCTGTGTGGAGACACGATGGTCCCACAGCAGGCATGCAGAGCAGAGGTCTAGCTGGGGATCCAGGAGCAGGAGGAACGACCCTCACGGTTCCTGGGGATGGGCGTTCTAAGAAAAGAGCGCCGTTTTGGACAGGAGACCCTGTAAATCCCCACTGTGCCCTCCGCGGCTTGTGCGGCTTTTAAACTGATACTTTCGTTCACTGCCACCCCTGAAACTGCTCCCCCAGCAGAAGCACCAACACCGTTTGTCAGTAAACACACTTTCCTGAGAGCAGACGCTTATCACTATCTGTTTTCTGGTCTCTACTGCCCGCGCTTGCTTCTTGACTTCCTGGGCACCGCGGGGCACCCGGCTGGGCGGGGAGCACGCACAGTGGCCCTTTCCTGTCCCCTGTGGTTTCTGCCACTGGCCTGGGGCACATGACTTAGCACGGGTGCAGAACACAACACGCTTCTTCAACCACTGACGAGCTGCCTTTGATTTTACAAGTTGGGATGCATTTTCATTAAACCCGTTCTTTTGTGAACTTGAACACATAGTCTGGGTCACGCCTCTCTGCCTGTCAAAGCTGGCTGCGCCTGGGCCCAGCTCTTAGCCCACAAAGCAGCCTGTGGGTTGTCAAAGCGGACTCACGGAGCAGGAGACACAATCTAGACTCCTGGCTGTCAAACGATTAAGCAGCAAAAATCCTTCCTTGACTGAAACCAAAGGTAAAACAGTGACACGTAAGTATAGGGAAAGCAGGGGCGCCTGAGTGGCTCAGTGGTTCAGCGTGGGACCCTTGGTTTCCGCTAGCTCATGATCTCAAATGGTTCGTGAGCTTGAGCCCCGAGTCAGGCTCCACGGGGTGAGTGCAGAGCCTGCCGAGGATTCTCTCTCTCTCTCCAGCTCTCCCTCTCTCTCTGTCCCTCCTCTGCTCGTGCTCATACTTGCACTCTCTCTCTCTCCCTCCAAATAAATAAATAAGCTTTAACAATAAAGGCGAGGAATGTAGAAAGTGGCAGGGTGAAGCCTGGTCCCTACACACTCAACCCCATCAGCTCCAGGACCCCTAAGGGACTTCCTGGACCCCCTGTGGAAACCAAGGGAAAACCAGTGGATGGAGCCCTTGGCTTTCAGTCCACAGCCGAGAGGACTGCAGCCCGGAGGAGGAGAACATCAGTTTTCCAGTTAGTGGATAAGATCCCTTCAAAATCCCTTCATGGCTTCAAGCAACGTTTACAGCACCAGCCAGAGAAAGGAAAGCAGTGCCATGTTCTAGACAGTGTCGCCTCTGGAGTCAGACAGGCTGGGCGTGAATCCCGGCTCCACCCCCTAGGAACTGTGGGGCCTGTACAGGGAGCCGCTCAGCTTCTCTGAGCCTCAGTTTCCCCATCTGTAACAATACCTGCCAGGGAGAGCTGCTGTGAGTCTTTAGGGCCATGAAACCCCAAAGCTGCCACCTCCTTGGGGAGCATCCCTGATGCCACCAAGGGATGCCAAATGTCCCCTCACTTCTCAGTCCCAGTGGCCTGAGCCTCCTCCTCAGCGCTTGCCAGAATCTTGAATTACGCATACTTTTATCATTATTTGATTTTTGCTCGTGTCCCCCTGTAGACTGGGGAAGGGGATGTTCCACGCAGGCGAGGTCGTGTCTATTTTGCTCTGCACGTTATCACCAGCACGCCCACCAGACAGGGTCCTGGGGAAGAACGAATAACCCACGTGAAGCACTTGGCACAATGCCAGGTATCCAGCAAGCGCTTAATAGATGTCAGCTCTCCGAATCGCCATCGCCATTACCCACCAGAATAGAAAAAGGTCACCTTCCTTCCCTAGCTCCACAAACTTACTCCGGATCACAAGGAGGGGGATGGAAACATCATGTGTTCGGCCGGTGCACAGATCAGCAAAATAATTCCTGCTGGGCTTGGGGGGGCTGAAGTGTTCACCGTTGATTTTGGTTTCCAGGTCAGGGTGGGTCAGTGAAAAACCAAAGGAGCTGGCCACCTATGGCTCTCGGTGTAGGATTTCGGGGGGAGAAGGGGACATTGACTCATGCAGTTCACCCATTCAACAGGTACTTACGAAGCCCCTACTGGACGCCAAGACAGGCTTCCGAGTGCTGGAGACAGAGCAGGGAACATGCAGACGGATGTCCCCCCCGCCGTCCCCCCGCCCCGTGGAGCCAGCCTTCCTTCCCGTGTGCATGTGACGCAGACACGGAAAGCCAGCAAGATAGAGACATCACATGCATTTTGTGTTGTAAGGCGAAACACGTGCCATAGCAGGTAAAGCAAGGAAGAGGGCTAGTGGATCAGGGACACCCAGGGCGGGCTGAGAAAGACTCAGAAAGGAGGTCACGGCGATCAAGATCGGAAGGAAGTGTGCCTGCAGGTGTCCAGAGATTGTCCCAGGAGAGCAAAAACCTGGGGTGGCGGGGTGGGCGGCCCCCGGCTGCTGGAAGGACAACAGGGAGGAGGCCACATGACCTGCCCAAACGGGAGGAGCTAGAGAGCCACAGCCTCCGACTTAGTTACGCTCCCTGCAGCAGGTGAGTACCACCACACACCCCCCCCCCCGCCCCGCCACAAACGTGCATGACATCGCAAGGCGGTGTTTGTGTCTCTCTGGGATGTGAACTGCACACACCATTGCCGGGCTTTCACCCGCCGGACCTCATCTGCCTTGGCCTTCACAAAGCAGGGAAGGGAGCGAGCTACCGTCCCCGTTTCACAGATGGGGAAACCGAGGCTCTCCAAGAACACCATCCTAGGAGGGGAAGGACTTTTGCCACTTCCCATTTTTTTTGTCCAGTAATACACCCCGCCACGTTCCCCTTCCTAATTCTCTTATGACATCCCTTTCCCTGAGGGTGGGGCTCGCCACTGACTCATTCCTGTGTGTGAGGCTTACCCCCCCCGTCCCAGATCCCAGAAGTTGGGTCTGGAGAGGGCACCGGCTTTGCTGTGAGATCTGGGACTCTCGGGATCGCGCTGGAGCTGGCTTATCCCGGCTCACGAGAACCGCTACGTTTTCAGCAGTTTTGCAAGCTGGTTGACTTCGTGCTGTCAGCTTGAACTCGGCCATGTCTTAGTCCGTTCGGGTGGCTATGACAGCATATCACAGATGAGTGGCTTATAAACCATAGAAATGTCCTTCTCACAGTCCTGGAGGCCAGAAGTTCAAGCCGCAGACAGATCTGGTGTCTGCTGAGCGTCAGCTTTCCGGCTCATAGGTACCTGTCTTTTCACGGCGTCCTCACCCAGACGGGGAAGGGGGCTCTTGTGGGGCCCCTTTTAATAAAGGCAGTCGTCTCATTCGTGAGGGCTCTACCCTCATGACTTAATCACCGCCCCAAGGCCTGCTCTCCTGCTACCATCCCACTGGGGCTCAGGCTTCAACATACGAATTTGGGAAAGACACAAACATTCAGTCCACAGCACGCCGTGACATCACGGAGATCAGCGAACTCTGCAATGCACGGCTTGCCCTGTTTCCCCGTGGAAAGCGGGATGTCAAGCACTTACTTACTGCTACGTTCTTGCTTCCAGTCCCAACGCGGCCTCCTGTTGGCTCTGTAGCTTTGCATAAATTATTTAGGCCCCTAGCCCTCGGTTTCTCGAACTTTAAACGGGGCAGGGTAACATCCACCCTGCAAGAGGGTGCTGAGGATTAATCAAGATATAATAGGGGGTGCCTGGGTGGCTCAGTCCGTTAAGCGCCCAACCTTGGCTCAGGTCATGATCTCACGGTTTGTGAGTTCGAGCCCTGCGTCGGGCTCTGTGCTGACAGCTCGGAGCCCGGAGCCTGCTGCGGATTCTGTGTCTCCCTCTCTCTCTGCCCCTCCCCCACTGGCGCTCGGTCTTCTCTCTCTCTCCCAAGAATGAATAAACATTAGGAAAAAAAAGGTATAATAGGAAAGGAGCTATGCACCATATGTGATCGGTAAAGGTGGTATTACTGATATTATCAGGCACTGAAGAAGTGTGGGCTGAATTCATAACTCCTGCACGTGCCAAGGACACTCCTAATTACAAAAAAACACGTGAGGGGCAGTCAGAGACATGGGCACATGAAGGTGTCTGTTGGGTCAGAAAGCGGGGAGAGCAGAGAACCCCAAAGACCATCAGCAGGTCTGAGGCATGGCTTCGCTCTTCCCACAACCTTGGGCAACCCCCTGACCTTCTGGGTGGATTGCAGGATCCCCCATTCACCCACAGGGATTGTCTGAGACGCCAGGGTCAGCGTCCCGGGCCCAGCTCCTCCCTGCCTGCACCCTGCGTCTGCACAGCAAGACCTCCGTCTCCTCACTCCGCCCTCTCCACAGGCCAGTGCCCACCCTCCGGATGTCCGAAAGCAGCCTGGGCCATCCTGCAATCCACAGGCACAACCCCAACTCTGTCCCCTTAAGAAGAGCAAACCTGTGGCCCTTAAACATAAAATCTGGGAAATCTATCCCCTTGAAAGCACAGGCCGAAGTTACAAGCGCTGTTAACAAATCCAAGAACAGTAAAGTTTGCGAAAAGGATCCAGGACGAGACAGCATCACCTCTTGCCCCCATTTATTAAGGGAGTTTCCATGGTGATGGAGACTGAAGAAGCTACTGTGAACATTTTCCATCTGCGTGTCCCGGGTGGGCCAGGATATCACCTGACTCCAGCACACGGGGGACATGAGTAATCTGTATTTTTTAAAGTTATCCCAGGACCCCAAAGGCTGACAGTGGCTACTCAAGACGTAAGGAAGAGGGCAGGGGAGCACATCAGCCGTGGGCTTAATGTCTGTCCTCCCTCGTCTGCAAGTTCTGTGAAGGCAGAGTGACTCTCGCTCACTGTTCCGTCACCAAGGCGGGCACAGCGTTGGCCGTATTGCATGTTGGCCCTTGACACTGAATGAATGCACTTAGCGAGCCTCAGGTGCTGGGGACAGGCGTGGCCCATTCCCCAGGCAGCTGGCTGCTGGTGGTAGAAACAGACACACAAGCACACAAATGGGACAGGGCTGTCCTGTGGTGTAACAACATCCGGGAGGACACCAGCTGTGGGCGTGGCCAGCAGTGCCGAGGAGGCTTGATGCCTGGCCTACAGGATCCAAGAGGGCAAGATTTTCTTCATCCCTGGACCCTCAGAAAGTAAGATAGTACCTCGTACACAATAAGGGTCCAATTAATACCCATTTAATGAGCGGATACTTGGGGGAAGATAAGCAGTTCTCACAGTGAACAAAGGGAGATGGTCCAGGCAGGAAAATAAAAGCATGTGCAAAGGCCCGGAGACATGGAAACAGCAAGACGAATGACAGGTGCCACTAATCGGTAGGTTTGGCTGGAACAGAAATGGACCAAGATGGTAGCAGAGGTTGGCGTCAGCGGGGGAGGCTGGTGCGGTGTCAGAAGCCAGGTCACGAGGTCACGGGGAGACATTTAGCCTGTGGGGTTTGGGATGCCATTGACGGCTTCTGCGCAGAGATATGGTGACCTCAGATTTGCACGTGGATAAGATTTGCCCTGTGTTATAGACTTAACGATTGTGTCCTCCCCACCCAGTCCCCAGTGGGATGGGATTTGGAGATGGGGCCTTTGGGTCAAGTAGGTCATCAGGGTGGAGCCCTCATGATGGAATCAGTGCCCTTTAAGAAGAAACAAGAGAGAGCGTGTTCTCTCCCCCTCCCCCCGTGTGAGGACCCAGCAAGAACACTGACGGACAGCAGCACACCAGGAAAAAGGCTCTCTCCAGAACCTTCCCGGGCCGGCACCCTGACCTCGACCTCCAGCCTCCAGAACCGCGAGAAGTATGTTCTGTTGTGTAAGCCACCTCGTCTGTCATAATCTGTGACGGCAGCCGGGAAGGACTAAGACACGCCAGGAGGGCACAGTGGTGATGGATAACCGTGGCTGAACGGAGAAATGCCGAAATGCCAGTTGGGAGGCTGTAGCAATAGTCAAGGCCAAGGATGATTATTTTTATGGAAATGAGGCTGTTCAGCGACTGAGGACTATAAAGGGCTTTTATCCTTCACCACAAGTTCCCGGTGGGGGCGGGGGGGGTGCTTCCAGTCTCTGTCCTCCCCCCCCCCCCTGCAAAGTCCTTCCCACCCCACTGCTTCAGCCAGAGCACTTCCACATGTAAACACCTTGCACAGTTTCACTTCGGTCGAAGTCTCAACACTCAAAGATGTATCAGCTTCTACTTCAAGTGGTCCTTTCTTGGCTCCGAGTGGTGCACAGAGACCTGTGTCTTGACTCAGTCCGTGGCTACTCAGGGAAGGTTCTAGAAATCCACACTTGCTACGGGGACTGTTTAAAATGGGGCGCCTGGGTGGCTCGGTCGGTTAAGCGTCTGACTTGATTTTGAGTCCGATCTCAGGGTCGTGGGAATGCGCCCCGCATCGGGCTCCACGCTGCCCCTCCCCCAAGTTCGTGTGTGCTCTCTCTCTCTCAAAACAAAATTTTAAAAAAGGAAGTAAAGTAAAGTAAAATAATTGTAGGTTGCCTGTCCTCATCCTGTCCTGCCAGGACATTCCCACAGTGACGTCAGCAGTAAAATGGGCAGGGGAGTCACCGGAGACATCGTAAACGCCCCATTTTAACAGCTACTCTGGTAAATACAGGCAATCGGGTGAGAGGGAACGGGTTTTGAAAATAGAATGAGGGCACAGGTAAGCAGTCCAAGCGGCGGAGGCCAACCCGAGGGAGCAGGTGCTAAGAACATCAATGCCAACCGAGACCCGAGACCCAGTGGCCGCCTCTCGCCCAAGAGCCTGTGGGCACCTGCTCGGGAGGACGCCCACTGGCCCTTACAACCAGCGTAAGACATAGTTATCCTTCCTTCCCCATTTTACAAGTAAGGAAACTGAGACACAAAGAAGAGAGTCAGTTTGCTCTCAAGGGCTCCGTATTCCCCTGCCAGGGACACCACAACACGATTCCGGGACCTGGAAGGCTTTGGCCGCAGAAGGTCATTTTCTCGCGGTTCTGGAGACAAGTCTGAGATCAAGGTGCCGACGTGGCTGGGTTCCGGTGACGCCCTCCTCCCTGTTTGCAAACAGCCGCCGTCTTGCTGTGTCCTCATGACAGAGAGACACGTTTCATCTTCTAAGGCCACGGTCCATTCTGTCCAGGGACCCACCCTAATGACCTCATGTCACCTAATAACCACCTGAAGGCTGTCTCCACATACGGTCACACTGGGGGACAGGGCATCAGTGCACGGGCTGGGGGACAGGGGGACACGGTTCAGTCCATTGCACCCTCAAAGACTGCAAGAGGCAGGGCCGCCCCAAGAACCCGGGAGGTCAGACCCGGAGCCCAGGTGCCGAAACGTGGCCCCCCGTCTCTCTCCTCCCCACGTCTTGAGGCCTCCCACTCACACACCTCCCGCACCCTCCTCCCCAGTGTCCCCTTTCCCCTTTGCCCTGCCCCAGAGAGCAGAACAGCATCACTTCAGGACCCCCAGACAGCACCCTGGATCATCCCAGGCTCGGGAGCACACAGCCTTCTTCATTGCTCGGACGCAAAACTGCCATGCAAAGAATCCGTGCCCAGCCTTCACCTCACCAGGTCGGGAACACGCCAGCAAGTGAGAAGGGGGCACAGTGAGGATTTCCGAGGCTGCAATAAATTCACCCTCCTCGTAAACGAGATGAAAAGCTGACCTGTAATCGATACAAAGCGGCGGCGTCCTCAGGACCCCGACGAGCAGCTCCACACGGCGCTCCCTTCCAGCGGGGGCCAGAGAGCCAGCCAAACAGAGGCCCTGGCCCGAGGGTGTCGGGCAGGGGGCCGGGGCCTTCTCACAGCCGCTGTGGGGTCTGGGCTGACACCAGACACCCCGGGGCTCCGTCCTGTCTCCTCCACTTACTGGCGGTATGAGTCAGTGACCCCACCTGTATGATGGGGACGACAGTGTTAGGATGATAGTCGGAAACCAAAGAGGCCGTTCGGAGGACTGGGAAAGTTAAGGAAACTCCTCAAGACATGCTCGCAGTCATTCCCCGGCAGGAGCTGAAAACCTCAGGGCACGGCGGGATGGTCTTGAGTTTGAACTGCAATTCGATGGATTCCGGGAGGTAGTGAGCTGCTTTGAGCCCTGCTCTCCCTCTCTGACAAAGGGAGCCCACAGCCCTCGCCTTGCAGGACGTTAGGACGACGGCAGCCTGCTGACAGGAAGCACAGGTGGCAGGCCCTGTACGCGGCAGGGACGGTCTCTACCACTCCCTGGAGCCAGGAGCCAGTCTCCCTCCGCAGGTCTCCGTAGCTCCTCCCTCATCCTCCCTTCCCAGACGTACCCACCCCCTCCCCCCGCCCCACTGCTTCAGGAATGGGCACAGGACCCGAGCCGGGTCAATCCCACCATGACCTCGGCCCTCTGCTGGGCGGTTCCACTGACAGAAGTCGGGGCAACCCGTGGGCAGCACGAGCCGGGGGAAAGCAAGACGTAGAGGCCACAGGCAGTGGGAATGCTGGACTTCCCAGCTCTACAACCCAAGCGATTCTGTCGCGCGCGGGGGCAAGGTTAAGTTTCTGCATAAATCCTGAGCCATTCGGAACTCCGTCCTGCCCAACGGACTGGTGGGCATGGCACTCCTTTTCACTCGGAGCTTGAAGGGGCACTGCCCACCCATCATCCTTCTACTATCACGTATTCCCATACGTGCGCACGTACTCTCTGTCAGCGGTATTTCCATGCACGGAAAGCACGCCTTCGCTGCGCTCGCTCAGTGTATCCTCCAAACAGTCCTAGCAGTAAGCCAGGGCATTTATTATCGCCATTAATGGGACATAGTTCAAGACGTGACTCCGAAGACCAGCAGCCATTCACTGCCTCTTGCTCCCAATGGAAATGCGACACCACCAACGCCCAACAACTGCACAGAGCTCCCTCTCTTACCCTGCGCATTCACGTAATCGTGCGGGTGTGACATTTACCCGGGACTCGGAGCACATAAACACAGCATGGAAAGGTGGTGCCTTCCGAGGGGCTGAACCTAACACGTATCACGCGTCCAGACATCCATCCGACCCCTGTGGTCCCCTGTAAGGAGTCCCCTGGAAAGGCTTCAGCTCAGACCTACCCATCTAAGCATCATTCCCACTGGAAACAGCCCTAAATCGCCCCTGTGCCAGGACACAGGCTAGACGTCTCACTGAACATGTCCATGGTGGAATGTTATGCAACGTTATGTAACTACTAAAAATCACTTACAAAGAATTTGCAATAATAAGCAGATCACGCTCCTACCAGACTATTAATTTGAGAAAGCAGAACACAAAATTGTCATGCATTCAGTCTTTTTTTTTTTTTAATGTTTATTCATGTTTCAGAGACGGACAGACACAGAGCGTGAGCAGGGGAGGGGTAGAGAGAGAGGGGGACACAGAATCCGAAGCGGGCTCCAGGCTCTGAGCTGTCAGCACAGAGCCCGATGTGGGGCTCAAACTCACCAACTGCAAGATCATGACCTGAGCCGTAGTCGGACGCTCAACTGACTAAGCTACCCAGGCACCCTGTCATGCATTCGTTCTTATACCAATAACATATATGGTCATATCGATACGAGAAAAGAAATACAAAGAGAATTACACACCAAAATGTAATCTAGGGGAGGTGGGATTCGAATCACCGTTGCCTTCATATGGATTTTATTTCGTGTGTTTTGCAATAAACGTATGTTGCTTTTCTGATTAGAAATTTACTCTTTAGGGGCGCCTGGGTGGCTCAGTCGGTTAAGCGTCCGACTTCGGCTCAGGTCATGATCTCGCAGTCTGTGAGTTCGAGCCCCGCGTCGGGCTCTGTGCGGACAGCTCGGAGCCCGGAGCCTGCTTCAGGGTCTGTGTCTCCCTCTCTCCCTGCCCCTTCCCCGCTCATGCTCTGTCTTTCTCAAAAATAAAAATAAACATTAAACAAAAGTAGAAATTTCCTTTTGAAAAATTTCCTTCTAGAGTGACTGCAACACGAGGGGCTTCACTGGTCGTTTCCAAATGACTGAAGTGTCTGGATCCCTCCCTGGAGACTTGGACTTGCTACTCAGGCTCTAGCGTGTACCACACAGGTAGGCTTGTCCCCATGGAGATGTGCGGCATTGGCCTGCATGGTTTTCTCAAGCAGGACAGCTGATGGCCCCTTGTTCCATCACCCTTGTTCGGAGGGCTCTGCGCGTGAGACACAACGGACATAATGGGTGATACCGTAGGAGGAAGACGAGCTAGACTCGACTTCCCCATCGGGGGTCCCTTAGGATGTCCAACGGAGGTGCAGAATGTGTTTCCTAGAACAGCCTGTCCTGTCCCTTCAACAAAATCCCGCTCAGGGAACCTTGAGCAAATGCCTCCAACACGTCTGCAACCGCGTGAGACTCTCAGAGACGAAGAACCAAGAGATGGCACCCCAGCCTTCAGGGAGCAAGCTATTCCTTGGAAAGCAGACAAGTAAGCCAGCGATTTGGATCCGGGCTCACTGCGGAAAAGGCTGTGCCGGTGGGTCAAGCACAGAGCAGGTGGAGACGGTGAGGGGCACTGAGCTGGCCTGTGGGTTAGGGAAGGCTCCCGCCCCGAGTGACCTCTAAGCAGGATGAAAGTAATGTGCAGGATTTGGTTAGAGGCAGACGGGGGTGAGACGCACGTGGAAATTTCAGGCAGAGGAGATACCACTGCAAAGACACAGGGGCAGGAAACCATGAGCAGGTAGCATTTCTAGGATGCCAATTTAAAGCAGAGACAGTAGCCAGGGAGGGGATGGAGAGAAAGTTCTAGAACATGGATAATGGCAGGCCTTGGGCGCCATATTCGGAACCTGGAGTTTAGCACATCCACACTGGGCAACCCTCCTGAGGCTTTTTTGCCATCAACACTATGGGAGCTATTTTTTTAAAGAGTTCAATTCCCCTCTATTTGGGCTTCTCTTACAACATTCCATGTGTTTTCTTGGAAATACAAAAACCTTCCCTTCGAAATCTATTTTCAACTCTGATTCATCACATAAGAGAATAGGATTAAAATTAAAGTGAGCAGGTGCTAGGGTGCCTGGATGGCTCAGTCAGTTAAGCGTCCGACTGACCCTTGGTCTCGGCTCGGGTCATGGTCTCACGCTTCGTGAGTTCAAGCCCCACCTCGGGCTCCGAGCTGAGAGCACAGAGCCTGCTTGGAATCTCTCTCTCCTCTCTTTGTCTCTCTGCCCCTCCCCTGCTGACACTCTGTCTCTCAAAATAAATAAACTTAAAAATACATATTAAGAACAGCAAGCAGATTCTTCCAGATTTCACGAGAGCATGCACCTCACAAGATAGCCATTGGAGTACGCGCTCCGCAAAATACCCCGAAGAATATCCGAGCGCAGAAAGTGTCCTCGCTATGCCTCCACCAGGCAGAAGCTTCCCCCGAGCACGTGGCTCCACAGTGAGGCTGACACAGGAGCCCCCCGTGCGATCACTCACCACAGGTTGACCAGGAAAGGGTGGTCCAGTCCCCGCATGATCTGCAGTTCCCGGAAGACGTTCCGTACTTCATCCCTCTCGATGCATTTCTGCTTGTTCATGTACTTCATCGCGTACATTTTCTTTGTGTCCCGCTTCTGCACGATGCATACCTGAGCAACGGCCAACGGGGAGAACATTCAGGCCAACGTTTACCAAAATGGAAGGGAAAAAAAAAAAAAAAGTCAGCCCCTCCCCACACTCCTCCCTCTGGGCTTGAGTCTCTGTTCCGGAAACTTGCTGACGGAGCAGGGCTGGCCAGGCCACGACCTCTCCTCTCCGCACCTGTAAGACGAGACCCGGACCAGAAGCACCTGTTGAGCAGGTACTTAGACCGAGCGAGGGCTGTGTGCTGGCAAAGGAGCTGCGGATACAGCCTCAAGGAGCGCCCTCAAGGAGCGCACAGACCGGGAGGACAACAGACAAACGCACCAATGCCTGCAGCTCCCAGAAATGCGGTGTCACTGCCCACCCGCACCCCCGGGCCCTCCCTGCCTCCGTGCGCACCTCTGCTGGCCAGCCCTGCTTTTCTGGGCTCAAGGATGCTCTCCGCCAAAAGTGCCCGCTTTGCTGCCCAGGCAGCAGACTGGCGACACTGGACAGTCAAGTCCTGCAGGAGCAGCAGCCCTGCCCCAGGCCCCTTGACCGTCCCGTGGGGGACGTCTGAGGCTCCCGGAGTCGGAGGGAGAGCTGGCCCACGGGGCACCTGGCTCGATGGAATGTCCTTTACGGGCAGTTTGCTGCCTTTCCTCCCCTGACTCACCTCCCAACCCACCTGCCCCGTGCTGCTGTCACCTCTCCGGTGCCCCGGACTCAAGAGCCTCGGAGGCTGCTCCTGGCGACCCCCAATCTAAGGTGCGTGGGCACTGGGGGAGTGACGGTGGAGCGTGACACAGTGACGGCAGCTCCCGCATGCCGAGCGCTGGACTGCAGGCCAGATGCTGGGCAAACGCTCTCCCTGGTAATCTGCTCGAGGGCCTCTCCAGTAAAGCCTCCAACTTCCCTCGAGCGGGATGGAGTGCCCCGAGGGCACTGATGAGGACACCCAGCGTCCAACGAGCCCCTAAGTGTCAGGACGGACAGCCAAAGCCAGACAGTCTGACTCTGGAGTGACCCCTTACCGGGGGGAGCGGGGGGCTAGTGGGAAAACAGGCCATCAGGGAGGGCTCCCTGGAGGAGTTAGTGCCAGAGGGCGAGCACCAACAGATGGAACGATGGAAAAGGAAGAGGCTTATGGGGCAACGGAGGAGTATACGGGAGGACCCGAATTTGGGGGGATACTCTTCAACCCAGTACAGGTAGCTCCCATGATGATTCTCATTTGTCAGATAAAGGAAGGCTTGCTGACCTCCTCACGGCTGCAACTCAAACCCAGACTCCGCCTCCCCAGCCGGCACTCCTCACCAGCATGCCTCCTCCCCGAGGACAGGGCACTCGAGACAGAAAGAAGGCCAGGGATAAGGCCTCCTGGGCCTGGGCACCCGGATCAGGAGCCCGGGGGTTTCTCCGGCACGCCACGTTGCTGGAAAGCGGACTCCTTTCAGCTCTGCCATGCCGCGAATCTGTCTGAGCAGATACAAGACAGTGGGGAAAGCCTGGACTCCAGCTCACGCTTCGGTTCTGCCTCTCTGAGCCCCGGTCTCGGCCTCCGTACGAACTGAGTTCGCCAAGCCCACCCTGGGCCACCGGAGGAGGGAAACTACACGCAACTAAATGAGACCCAGGAAGGAGGAGTGCCCAGCATATCAGACGGCGATGAATGTCCCGAATCTTAACGTCTTAAATAGCACATTTCACGCACCCTCCACCAAGATGATCTCCAGGCACTAAAGTCAGTGACGTGAGGTTGAAGGCCCACGGAAGCTCCTTTCCGGTGAACTTGAAACTATAAAACACCAGGAGGCAAGGGTGTGCCGTGCAAAAGCACCACAGGGCCCCCCGGCTTTGCGGGCATCCTAGCAGAGAACTTCCAGAACCCTGGACACAAGTCCCCGAGGCCCACACGTGCAGGCAGACACGCAGCGGACAGCGGTTCCCATCACTTACTCCTCCGGTGACGTCTCCCAAGAGACATTCGGCAGGCACTGCTGGGAGCCCCCAAGCCCAGCCGTGTGCATCGGCTGAGGAAGCTTAGGCTGTGGTTAGCTCGAGTCCGTGCAAGGGCCCGGTTCCGTGGCCAGGCAGATAAAGACCTCCGTGACCCTCCTCAGTTACAGAGGGCAAAGGTGCCAAGAGAGGGCCGTCACCTCCTGGGCAGGGGAAGCATGGCTCTCACCACTGCTCTGAGACAGGGACAGGGGAGGGACTGGAGAAGGCTCTTCCAAGTGCAGTTAGAGCCCCAGCCTTCAAAGAGACCCGGGGCTCTGAACGGAGCTTGCAACTGTGACTTTCCAGAACAAGACAGAGAAGGCTGGCCGGCACAGGAGGCCGGGGACAGCTTGGAAGTTTGGTTTCGCAAGCAAACGAAGGGGGGTCAAGGGAGGAGGCCCTGTCGGCTCAACGCTGATGAATTCTCGAGCGTGGCTGTGCCTTGACTCCCTCCTAGGTAAACTGAGGACTTGGGTCTACTTTCTAAGACCTCATAGAAGCACTCTATGTGCACTCAGGAGGCTGGACCCAGGACCAGGAGAGCTGGGCTCTGCTCCTAACCCTCTTTGCTGACCACGAGTGGGACCACCCGCCTATCTCTGCCCTCACCTCCTCCTTGGCCAAGCCAGGCTGATCACAACAACTGAATCGCCCCGACCCGGACATCGGGGCTGAAACGAGAGACGTAAGGCAAGGCTCGTGCACCGGGTAGAGATGAACATCTGCTGGGAAGTCACAGACACGCAGAAAGTCTGGGCTCTGGGGCTTATACTCCAGCTCTTTGCCGTGTGACCATGGGTAAGTCGCCCACCCTCCCTGAGCCTCAGTCTGCTCATCAGTAAAATGGGACCTCCAGGACCTGCTGTGAGGACACGGGAGGGGATGTGTCTGAAGGGCGCAGTGTGGTGCCGCACGGCACAGGTGCTGAACGAGATTAGCGTTCTTTACTTCTTTACGGCATTGTAACAAATAATGCTCCCGGGACAGAGACACTCCACAAATGGCAGCTGTTATTATGACCACCAGGCCTTCACCAAAACCACCAGAGGGGATTCACCCGAAGGAAGGGCAGGGGTGCCGGTGGGAGGTCCGGGCAGGTCGAGGCAACATTTCCTCCTCTGGCTGTGGTGGCTGAGTGGAGCCCTTCCCGCGGCAGAGCCAAGGAAGTGGGGACACTTGGGGACAGCCCCCAGGCCTTCTCTCAGGCGGGTGAGGAGACACAGGGGATGGAATCCACAAGACCAAAGAGGAAGGGAAGAACCAGCTCACTTACCGGTTGAGCAGCTATTCTGGACAAGAGATGTCCACACCAAGAGACTGTGTCCTCACCTCCAGGGCCTGGGAATGGGACCTTAGGTGGCTAAAGGAGTCTTTGCAGAGAAAATTAATCTCCTTGGATCGGGATGGGCTCTGAATCCGACTGGCGTCTTTACAGTAAGAGAAGAGAAGGGAGAAGGCACAGAGGAGAGGGTGATGTGACCGTGCGGGCAGAGCTTGGGACACACAGGTTTGCTGACTCCCCCCTAGGAGAGAGGCACATGATGGACCCACCCTTGAGCCCTCGAACAGCGAGATCCACTTTTGTTCTAAGCTACCCAGCCCATGGTTCTTTGTTATGGCAACCAGAGGACACGAAACGGTCTGTACATGTCCCTCACGGCCATCCACCTGTGGCTGAGCGACTCGGCCAAGCACCCCCGTGATCCTCACTCTCCCACCCGTGGGCATCAGGACTGACCGCACCAGGTCTCCAGGCAGCTCCCCAAGGAGCCCAGCAGAGCGTGTGGTCCACGCAGGCGCCCGGTAAACGTGGGCTGGTGGGTGACGGACAGACTGATGCCTGGAATCCAACCCTGAGCCCTGGAGAAAGAGGAGGGGCCGAGGGCACTCAGCTCCCCAAGTCTGTGCTTCCCAGCGCCCCACATTCCAGCCCAACCCCAAGGCCTGCGTCCTCGCTACATGAGTCCCTGTGACCAGAGCGATTCCTGCTATTCGGAGTTTAACGCGTGACATTTCAGACAGGAAAATTTCACTGTAACAGCTTCCTAACCGGTCGGTCCCACCTCTGCTCTGATCTCTGCAGACGTCCTTCTGCCTAGTGGAGGCTTCTGAAAAATGGGACTCGAAGCCCTTCAAGGGCTTTCTTCCGCCTTCGGGAAATTTTCAAGGTCTGTATCTTGGCATTCCTAGCCCTCCCTGCCTCTGTGACCCCTGACATGTGACACACACAAATACACACACCACCCAACTGTCTCCAACCCTTTAGAATTTCTTCGAAGAATGCCTCCACCCCGGCTGCCATCTTCTTATCCTTCTTGCCTCCTCCCCTACCGTCTCCCCTGCTAACTCTGCCCATTCATTGCTTTCTTCAGGAAGCTTCCTTTTATCCTTACAGACTGTATTTAGCACTCTCCCCAATGGGCTCCCGAGGTCCCTATTTTTATCAAGCTACTTGACATGCTGGTTTATAAATCCTGTGCTGCTTCTTCATATACTGGATTAGGAATCACATGTGGTTCCACACCTTGGATTACGAACCCTGTGCTGAGTCCCACATGGGATTATGAATCCTGTGGTCCTTCGTACAGGAGAGATAGAGACAGAGACGGAGATGGAGACGGAGACAGAGATAGAGACAGAGATATAGAAATACGGATGGAGATAGTGATAGGGATAGAGATACATATGTGTATTTATTCTTGAGAGAGAGAGAGACAGAATGCGAGTGGAGAGAGTGCGGGGGAAGGTGCAGAGAGAGGGAGCCACAGAACCCGAAGCAGGCTCCAGGCTCTGAGCTATCAGCACAGAGCCCGATGCGGGGCTCAAACCCACAAAAGGTGGGATCATGACCTGAGCCGAAGTCAGAAGCTTAACTGACTGAACCACCCGGGCACCCTGGAAACTAGTTTTCTTAATGTTTATTTAGTTTTGAGTGAGTGAGAGAGAGAGAGAGAGAGAGAGAGAGAGAGGGAGATGGGTGGAGACAGAGGGAGACACAGAATCCGAAGCAGGCTCCAGGCTCCGAACTGTCAGCACAGAGCCCCACGTGGGGCTCGATCTCATAGACTGTGAGATCATGACCTGAGCCGAAGTCAGACACTTAACCCAATGAGCTGCCCAGGTGCCCCCATACAGGGGATTATAAATCCGTATTCACTGGCTGATAGTCAGAACCCAGGCATCATGAAGGCAGGGGCCACGCTGCCCGGTTCCCTATCCAACCCTAAATTCTCAGGGGCTCAGACATGTGAACTTGTCATCTTGGCCCTCTACTCCCAGCGGGAGCATACTGTATTCCCTCTGCTTAGAATGCTCTCCTGCAAGCCAAGCCCTCCATCGCCTCAGTCCCTGCAGGCATCACCACCTCCTGATCCCAAGGCCTCCCTGGCCCTGACCTCCAGGCCGGAGTTAGAGTCCACAAGGGAGCTGGATTTCATTTACAACTGTGTCCACCCTGCCCCATGTGGCCGCAAGCAGGTTGGCATTCTTGTGCCACTGCATTTGCAGCGTAAGACAAGGGGCTTCTGTTCCTCCCAGCTCCAAATCCCATGGCAACCACGTGATGGGGGGGGGCGGGAATCTCTTGAATCCGACGCAGCATTCCAGCCTCATGAACTCATGGCAGGTGCTCCAGAGGAGAGGTGGACGCTCCTCCTCTCCACCATGTGACTGCCAGGGTCCAAGAACCTCCAACTTCAAAATAGAAGAGGTGGGTCCCCAGGGGCACCAGTGCTCCTTCTCAGGGCGGCGCAGAACCCTTTCCAGGAGAAATGACAGCTGATGAGGCAGAGAGTGAGCAATTTGGCCAAAGCCACCCAAGCTGACAAAAGGCAAGCACCCAATTAACATTCCTCATTATTCTAATTTGATTAGGAACTGATGTCATCACTGTGAATCACAATTTATCGAGACAAATAAACACATGCTGGCTAGACTGGATTTCAGGGGACTTGCTGGAAGAAAGGCGCATGTCAGGCAGACCACCTCCATCCGGGGGCGAAGGGGGCCGATGCGTATTGGAAACCTCCACAGCCCCGGCTTGGGGGTCCCCAGCCCGACTTCCCATTCAGAGTGCTGGCGACGTGGGTTCTGCAGCAAACCCAGAGGTCTGGGAGGGTCCTGGGATTTTGTGGTTTTTAAAAAGCTCCCCCGGAAAGTCTGAGGTACAGGCTGGCGGAGAATCCCTTTGCTGGACTCCAGGAAAGTCCCTGTCTGGCTGCATCGTCAGTGACCTTGGTGGTCAGCAACTCTAACCTCTACCTTACAGCTCAGGCAAGCCAGCCTCTGGGGTTCAGGTGACTCCAGAATCAGAGATCCGAGCCGAGCTGGGAACTCTGAGCCGTGCGGGTACAAAGGCTGGCACTGCCCTTCCGTGAGCCACCCTGAAGCCGCCCCCCCGACCTCAGTCCCCCGCCAGACTCCGCTAATCTCTGTGTGCCCACCCACCCCCAGCTAAACCGCGCTTAGTAAACGCCGTGGAGTGAATAAATTGCTATGCGGTGCATTAAAGCACACTGGCTATGCTCGCAGAAGCAACACTCTGGGAAACAACCAATTTGGGGAAACGCAAGAAAAAAAAATCAGGATGAAATACATTCACTAAAGACAGTGATCATGCTGGATTCCATTGTTTAGACACCCTACGTGACAAGAAGACGATCTCTGGCAGACAATGATGGCGAACGACACAATACGCATCCTCCCCCTTCTTCCTCTATAATAGGACAACAATTTTCTTCAAGGAGGCAGTGTGATCCATAAACACTCACAGCCAGTGGATATACCATAGTTCTGGCCAATTAGATATTATTAGTCTGCTGGAGGCTTCTAGGATGTCTTGCTTTGGGGATAACAGGAAATAGCTACAGACGGTCCCAATTTCTTGTCCTTCACCACTTTTCTTGTCCTTCCTACCTTGAACACATACGTAATGTCTGGGGCTGCAGCAGCCCTTTGTGACCATGAGGCCAAGGGCATCTCAGAGATGCCAACCCTGTTATCATGGGGTCACCTACCTTCAGATTTCTTGTTATGTGAGAAAGAAACACACACAAAAACAGCACCTTCTTTGTTTAAACCACCGGAAGGCAGATTTTCGGTTTCTTGCTGCTGAGAACATTCCCATCTAATATACAAACGATGCGGACATTTTTCACAGCACAGGAGGCCCATGTGGCGTCTCACCAATGGCGGCCTCACTGGAGTAACCAAAAGTTGGCCTCAAGAAAAATACTCATCTGGATGAATAACAGTTATTAAATGCCTGCCATGGGCCTGGTACCATGCCAGCTATGAAGATGTGGCACCCTCCACAAACTCGAGGTTAAACGGGACCAGCAGACAACATTCAACAACAACAGCCAAAGTCACTCACCATTAGCCACTGGGCCCTCCGTGGCCTGGCCCCACCTTCTCTCCAAGCACGTCTGTGACTCTACTCCCTGCCCGGCCTCCCTGCCCTTCCTGGATGGGCCACACTCTTCCCCTGCACATCCCAGTCTTGGGCCCTCACCTCCCCCAGGCTCTGCTCACGACTCATTTTATCAGGCAGGCATCCCAGACCTCTCTCTGTGACAGGGCAGACCCCTCCTCAGTCCCCATTTCCTCTACCACCTGCCCGGCTCCTGTCGCTGAACAAGCATCTTGGTTTATTGGTTTCTCCACGGTCAGTCCCCACTCCTGTGTCATAAACCCCAGGATAACGGGGACTTTTCTCTCTTCTGTTCACGGCTCTGTCTTCAGTGGCCAGACGGTGCCCAGCACACGGCAGGCACCTGGTTGCTATGGGTGGCCCGCTGAAGGACTAAATGGGTAGATCATGACTATTTAGGAAAAGGCAGTGATGCGGGGGAGGTTATGAGGCAAAAAGACCCAGAACAGGGATCCTAACCAGGTTATGGGACTGGGGAAAGGCATTCTGGAAGAGGCTGTGTCTCAGCCATCAAGGGCCGGCTTCATGAGAATGGAGGCTAGTGAGGGAGAGAGGAGGAACTGTATCACCACAACCCTCTGGGGGTGTAAGGAAACCGCACGTGTCACGGCGCACCTTAGCATATGACAGCAACTTCCTCAACTTGCTCGTCTGCAAAATGGGGACAGGAGTGTACTTATCTTACGGAGTGGTTGTGAAGGCTGCATGGTAATCGCTTTCTACATTATTTACTAATATCGTGATGAGGATCGTCATTCATACGTGTTCTGAGGGCAGAAGCAGAGAATGCCGGGAGGATGGGCAGAAGTGGTCCAAGAAAGGCCTCGGGAAGAATTTCACAGTTGTTGTGATGGGGAACTTTATGTGTCAGCTGGGCCGGGCCATGGTGCCCAGGTATGTGATCAAACATTATTCTGGATCCTTCACCTCCGGTGAAGGTGCTACTGAAGGTAAAACTCAAAAGTGGATCCCGGGGATACAATTGCGACCAACTGAATGAGGGACAGAACAAGCAAGTCACGTGGAAAACCTGGGTTTGGGGAGGAGGGGAGTCTTTCTGACAGCAGGCGGAGGGAGGAGGCTTTGGAGGTAATTCCAAGAGCGGATCCTGTGTTTTGTAAACAAATCAATGTTACTGCTTATATATTCGCTGATCCCCTCCTCCCCCGCCGCGAGTGACAGGGGAGACCACAGTGTCAGGAAATGCCAAAAAAAGTCATGGGAACAAGTGCCCCAGGACACCCTTACTGCTGGAAACGTGGCCTTTCGGGTGAAGCAAGTTTGGAACCACTCCATGGACGAAGAAGGCCGGAAAACGCTCGTCCAGAGGACAGAATGAGACATCCTTATGGGAAGAGGTCAGCAAATGCAAGATAGCTGGGAAGTTTGTCTGATGGGCCAGTAATGGAGCATTTGCTCTGGTCGATGCTTGAAAGCCATTCACGAGTGAGCCTGAATTTCCTGCGATATTCAGCTCTTAATAAAGCGGTCCCCAGGAGCCGGCAAATTCCTCCAACGTATGCTTCAAGCCAAACACGACCTAATTAATATGAAATGACTAAATATTTCATTAAAAAGAAATGGATTCCATCTTTTATAAAAGATGTCGGCACAAACAATAAAGGCTTCTAGTAAAAGCATCGTGTTTAAGAATTCTAAAAATGACTCTTACATAAGAGGGACAGCTCACGGGCGCAGGAAGTCAGGCAGCTTGCCCAGAATCACCTGCTTAAGCCAGAATTCCAACTCAGCTCTGTCAGACCCTGGAGTCGTATCTCTCTAACCCCCTTGTGCTGTAAATTGATTAACTTGTGTGTTTTCCTAAAGAGAGCAACGATATACTCCAAGCCCTCATGGAGGCAGCCACGGTGCTGGCTGGGCATCTTACACACATCTGCTGTTACCTGCCCCACTGCCCGCTGTCCCTGCCACAGGGCCTTTGCATTCTCCTGTCCCTTTTGTCTACGATGTTCTTTCCCCCAGATCTTCACAGGGTCTGTTTTCCTCTCGGCAGGTCTTGGCTTAAATGTCTCCTTCTCAGAGCACCCTTCCCTGTTGTCCTCTCCTCCCAGGAAAGCAGTCTCACCCCCCGCCCCCGCCCCCGCCCCGGGTTGCTGCGCTGTGCATTTTCCGCAGAACAATTATCGTCACCACCTCACCGTGTTTGTTTAACGTTTGCGTGTTAGTCTTTGTCCAGCTTGTTCAGAGAACCATCGCAAACAACTGGAACGATGCCAGGACAGAGCAGTTACCGTAAACATTTACCGTTGGATTCCTGCTGTGTATGCTACCATTATATTGGAGGCCCAGCAACCTTAAAAGATTAAAAAAAAAAAAATCTAAAACACTAAAAAAACAAAACAAAACAAACAAAAAAAACCTAAGTCAAATGTTTCTACACGTTCAAGTTTACATATAGAAAATCTCATCCGTTGAGGCGCCTGGGTGGCTCAGTCCGTTGGGTGTCCGACTTCAGCTTGGGTCACAATCTCGCGGTCCGTGAGTTCGAGCCCCGCGTCGGGCTCTGTGCTGATGGCTCGGAGCCCGGAGCCTGTTTCCGATTCTGTGTCTCCCTCTTTCTCTGCCCCTCCCCCGTTCATGCTCTGTCTCTCTCTGTCTCAAAAATAAATAAACGTTAAAAAAAAAAAAAAAAGAAATTCTCATCTGTTTAATTCCTGCATGGATTTATTGCAGTCTGGTCACTAAAGGGGTTAGTCTGGTAACAAGCGGATATATATCTTTTTACACCACGAATGTACACGTAGATGAAAGTGTGGAATGTGGAAGGAGACAACTAATAATGTGCTTGGGTATGGAAAGGATCAGTGTTGCACAGTAAGGCAGAGCGGAGTCTGGAATCATCACGGGCCTCTCCTGCCCAGTCTTCTCCAGAACCTTCCTTTGAGGGACACAGAGAGCTATTATCATATAACTCGGTGCCACTTCCTGCTATTTTCTGCGCAGACTGCCTCTGGCTATTCCGTGAATTTCAATCAACTCCTGCTTATTTTGCTTCAACCCTGCGGTTCTTCAAGCCGAGGGCCCAATGGCCAACCCGAGAAAGACACTTTTGAAGCAAACTTCTCAGAAGGGTCTGCCAAAGGTTCCTCTTCCTTCCTTGAAAACAATTAAGCCCCGCTGACTTCGAAGGGAACTCAGAGCGGAACACTTCACCCTCTCTCTCTCCAGACACTTCTGGACACTCTCTGCTGCTGCAGAAGAGAGCCTGTGCTCGCTCCACCATTGAGGCGTCAGGGGAGCATGCAGAGGGCAGGGAGCGAGGCTGCAGGGGACCCGAGGTAGCCGGAGGGCCAGACGTGAGACACAGATCTGCAGCCGGGGGGACAGAGACACATCCGAGGACCCCAACCCAGAGACAAGCAGATAAACAGTCAGCCAACCTCATCGGTCGTCTGGCTAATTGCCAAGTTCCTCATTCACTTATATGTATTCATGCGTATGTGTGTATCATATACACAACATATAGGTATAGGTATATACACCTACGTGTATAGGCATATACACACTGCTTGGTGGGTGTGTGTACATGTTTATGGATATATGTGGGTATATATGTGTACACACTGCTGGAGGCGTATACGTGTATAGTATACCCATACATACAGACGCGTATGTATATACATATATATATACTGCTGTATGTTGTACATTTTAATACTACATATAGTATTAAAATTACATATTATATATTTTTATATGTCCTATGTATGATGTCTAAAAGATAGAACTATAATATATAAAATTATATATAATAATAAATATATATTAATTATATTAAACATTAGTATATATAATATTAAATATTATAGTATATATATCAGTATACATATACGGTATTAAAATGTACAACATACAGCAATATATACATATGTATAGTATATACATACACACATACGTATATGTATATACATATATACCTATACACGTCAAGAAGTATATGTTACTGCTTAAAGGGTATATATCTGTATATGCGTGTATATATTCACATACTTTATGTCTGTGTGTACATATATATACTGTGTGTATATATAAGCATATGTATCTACAGATGTGTGTATATGTGTCTGTATATGCACCTGTGTGTACATATACTGCTTACCGGGTGTGTGTGTATATCTATCCATGTCCATACACGTGTGTGCATATATATACCGCATGTGTATATATGCATATGTATTTATAGATGTGTATATACGCACTTATACGTGCACATGTGTTTATATATGCTGCTTACTGGTATCTGTGTGTATATATATACATATACGCATGTACATTTATGTGTGTGCATATATACACTGCTCAGTGCCTGTGCATACGTATTCATACATACTGTTTAGTGGGTGTGCATAGTATGCCTATGCATTAGGCATGCATGTGTATACATGAACATATGTATGTGTATATATACTGTTTAGAAGGTGCTGGGGGACACAAGAGTGAACTGAGGAAAACGCTGCTGCCCTCACAGAGCTTATGTTCTCGTGCAAGAGACCAATAACCAAGAGGACACATGAATAAATACACAATGGAGTCCCAGGTAGCAACAGGTGCTCGGAAGCAAAGGGACTGGAACAGGTAAAGGATATGGGACACAGGGAAAGGTTATGGAAAACTCAGGGGTGGGTGGTCAAGTACGGTGGGTGCTCAGGGAAGACCCCAAGGGAGGACACACTTAGGCAGAGACCTGTATGGTGTAAGTGAGGTTTGCAGAGACCCGTGGAGCGCAATTAGGCCGAGGGGACAGCAAGTGTGCAGACGCTGAGTTAGAGTTAAGCTCAGCGAGCTCCGGAGACAAGAAGAAGGGAAGAAGGGCTGAGTGGAATGAGCAAGAAGATGGAAGGGGCAGAGAGGGGTGTCAGAAAAATAGGCATAAGCCAGACCGTGGGGCCTTGCGGGCTGGCGTGGAAAGACTGGTTGTGCGTTCTGAGCGGAAGGGCAGCTGCTGGATGTTTGGAGCAGTGACCACGGGATCGGGTTCATGCTTCACACCCTGCCAGTTGCCATGTGGACAGGCTCTCTCTTCTCTCTCTCATCCATTCACTAGGCAGCATTTATCAGGCCCTTACCGCTTGCCGAGCACTGAGCCAGGTGCTGACAGCTCGGGGCAATGAATACCACCAGCCCCAACTTCTCAGGAATCTCAGTCTGATGGTGAAGGCAGATGTGGTGTGCGATGACCAGGCACAGCTAGGAAAACCAGGTCTTCTCCCCGACATGTCCCTCCAGGTGGCTGCCCAAACCTTCCAGAACCCACCAGGTCACACAGGAAAATTCCAGGCATGCTGGCTTCAAGAAGACACAAAAGGCATTTGAAAATGCCAACCACGTGCCAGGCACGGTGCTGGGGCTGCACGGTCTCTGTCACTTATTTTCACATGAAACCTTTAAGAACGCTCTGGACATCCTGGGGCAAACAGAGGTTTGCAGAAGCTATGTGATGGGTCCAAGTTCACATGGCCAGAAGTAGCAAGGCCCAGACTTCTCCACCTCGCTCACCCCTTCTTCTACGCTCTGCTACTTCCGAAACAAAACATCATAGCTGCTGGACACTGATGGGGACTCCCCTCTCGACCGCCATGGTTTCCTGCTGGTGTGCATGTGAGGCAAACATGTTTCAATCCAACTTCAGTGTTGGGGAGGGACGTGTGGAAACAAGACAGGCTGTGTGTCGCCGTGGTATCCTCTCCAGGCTTCCGATTCATCCCATATGTAAAGGGGAGAGACAATAATGCCCAGCGCACTTGGCCTTTGGGGGAACAGGAGGACAGCAGGTGTCCGGTTCCCAGGACAATGACTCCAAGATTCTGACCAGTCTGGACTCTGCAGGTGGCAAACGCTGGGAACCCAACATGATCTCAAGTAAGCGAAACAGGATGCCAGTCTTGGTAGCTGGTCGGGACAGCGGAGAGTCCAGAAGATGGCGCCTGTCCGTGTCCCCTCTCATTTGCCTTCACACCCTCCAGGCTGCTCACTGTGAGCATCTATGACTCTTCCGGGGGTGGGGGGAAGGGGGGGCTTCTGCTCTGAATGGGACAAGCCAGAAGTGCAGGAGGCGTAATGCTTCTCGGAGCAGCCCTCCACCAAGGAAGAAGGAGGAACTGTGCATAAAAAAACATTACCTTCCTTACGTTCAGCTGCCCCCAGGGCACACTCTGTGTTGTCTCCCGGTGGTCCCCTGGGGAGGTGAGTCCAGGTGCCGAGCAGTTAAGTGGCTTCATCCCACACTCATCAACGGCTGCCCTTCTTTCCGTGTCTCACTCCCCTTCTCCTATAGGTCTTTTTTAGGGTTCACCTCCCGATAACCTGCTTGCACTTCAATATGAGCTACTGGAAGGACTCAAGCTCAGACGGTCGCCAGCAGGGCCACCGAGGGCAAGGAAAGCAAGGAGCCTAGAGTACCAAGTATGGGACGCAAGTACGCACCTGCACTTGCAGGGCCCTGGGGGCAATGCCTCCTTGAACGTTGTACCCAGGTGCCTCACTTGCTCACTCTAGTCTGGACTCTACCCAAGGAGGACCCTCTCTTCTCCACCCACCTCTTGTATCTGTTTCATTGTCCGCAGGCCTCATTCTTTCCTTCTGCAGATAGATTTTCGCCTTCACCAACCACCAACGAACACAGACGTGTTTTCTTACATCACGTCCTTCACGAGGGGCAAAGCACAAGCCTTTTTTCATCGCTGATTCCATGGTTACGAATGGTTGGTCTCTGGTCCCAAGGCTACTCCTCAGAGCAAGCACTGGTCTAGCTGAAGATGGTCCGTGTGGATGGCACAGCCACATCACGTGCCCCTCTCGGACGGTGAGCGGGGTGCCCTGGCTGCACGTGGAGTGGGAAGGTGTTCTCATTTAGAGAAAGGGATGTTACGATGGCAACAGAGGGGGCTGAAAAGCACACTGGACGGTCAGAAACTGCAGCCCCTACAGTTCTCTATGGTTCTCTGTTCTCCTTCCATCTTACAGATGAGAAAACAAAGCTTCAGAGTGTTTCCTGTCTCCAGGACCCACAACTAATACATATCAGAGTCAGCATGACCCTAAACCTAAAGTGTTGCCACTGGGTAGATAGACATTAATCTGTTGCACCATCCCTGTCCAAGAATTCAGTCATAGAAGGATTATTATTTTTTAAAAATCTCTGTAAATTCTCACTAAAATCAATGGGTCAGCCACAGGTGTTTACTTTGGTACAGCACGGAAGAAGCACAACTCCTCCCAGCACGAAAGTAAAATGAGATTTCTGTGCCTTCACATGTGCTCTCTCCTGATAACCAAGACTATTGACATAGTTTAACAATGAAACGTCTTGCTTGAAAACTCTTCGTGCCAGATCTCGAAGCTGCCAAAGGCAGGGAGCAAAGCCAAAATATCCATTCAATATGAGGAGGGTGGTTTTCTCTATCCTACGCCAGTCCACCTCCATATTGAGGTTAACAAGTCACCCAGACTTCATCTGCGTCTACCATGAGAGGCAGTGATTATTCGGTATTTTGAGCAGAACAAAGCTAGGTGCTAGTGCCTGAAAGGAAACCAACATCATCCTCAATCCTGGATGTTTGTGTACATTCTGCATGAATTTGGGTATCATCAAGAAACTGAGGCAACCCAAGAATGACTTCAAAACTGAGCCTCTAGAAAGCCTGCATTTTTCAAAAGATCCATGATCACCATTATTTTAATACATTTATGCTCTGCACTACAGGTTCTGAGAACCAAACCAGCAGGCATTGAACAGCAGCACAGGTGTAGGCAGAAAACGTAGACAAAACTTTCAAGGATGACGACAGGATATATATAACCAATTCAGAAACCACGGGGCCACACGCATACAGATCTGGTAGGCTGCCATGAAGGGGTACGGACAATTCCGGACCAAACCGTCAATAATGTGAAGGTAAAAATGGTATGCTTCTATGCCCACCGTGCTATGCTTCCTTTTTCCTTAAGCCATTAAACGCTCAGCATGAGGATGATAAACCACAGGAAGTAAAGGTTCAGTAGGATTTGTAAACGCCTGTTGTTGTTATGGAAGTTCAGCCACTATCCATGAGATCACAGGCAAAACTCCTAAGTTCTCTCAGCCACAACTCATCTTCTGAGAAATCCAGAGAAAGGGACCCTCAAACATGGCACATGAGGTCTGTCCAAATCTCTGCCGACCCCAAAGGATCGCTGTATGGGGCAGGCTGTAGGCAGCGTAGTGAAGGAAAAAAATGGGCAGACTGAGATTTGTGTGCCTTCCTATGAGACACACATGAATCAAACCAAGTTAATTGCTTGTTAACCATATATTTTCTAAGATGACCAAGATGCTGGAATTAGAATAAAGGACAGTAAAGCAGTTACAGTGGCCATGCTGCATAAAGCAAAGGGCAATACAGTCGAAATAAATAAAAATACAGGAAATCTAAGAAAGAGAGAAAAATTACTTCTTAAAACCTCACGAACTTCCATTTAGGCACACATCTGAAAGTCAAAGACTGAAGAAAAATCTTAAAAGGAGACACACAACATACCAGATGGTAATGACTCAAAGTTTTATGCCTTCTCAGCTGAAACTATGCAGGCCAAGCGACAATGGTACAAAATCTTTCCCGTAATGAGAAAAAAACTGTCAACCCAATAGTCTGTAATTCGGTAGAAATATTCTTCATAAAAGAAAATGAAATAAATACATTTCAGATAAAATGAAATAGAGAATGCATTGACAGGAGACTTGCACCGTATTAAATATTAAGGGAAATTCTTCAGGCCGAATGGAAATGACATTAGAGAAAAATTCATGCTTTCGTGAAAGATATAAGTAAGTATGAAGGACTATTTTCCTCCTAATTAAAAAAAACCAAAATTACCCATGTTTTTAATATTATATATATGCATATTTATATTTAAAGCAAAAAGCTGTAATATTATATTGGAGATTTATAATTTAAGACACTATAATACATGTTACTATAGTATAAAGTTTGACTGGGGTGGTAAGTAGACTTATATATATAATTGTCAGATTTTTACATTTTATATGAAGTGTAAAATATTAACGCTAAGCAGACTGTGAAATAAATTAAGGATATATATTATAATCCCTAGAGCAATAATTTTAAAACATAATAGAGAAAGTAAAGCTATAAAGTCAATAGGTAAATTAAATGAGGATTTTATATTCAATTAATCCAAAACAATATGAGAAAAAAGAAACAGAGAGAAGCAGAAAACAAGTAAAATCATGGCAGACCTAAATCAAACCACATCAGTAATGACATTTACTATCAATGAACTAAATACTCCAACTGAATAATGGAGATTGCCAGAATGGATTTAAAGAAAAGCAAGGCCTAACTATATGCTAAATATAAAAACACAGACAGGAGGGATGGGCTACATGGGTTATAGGGATTCAGGAAGGCACTTGTTGTGATGAGCACTGGGTGTAATATGTAAGTGATGAATCACTAAATTCTACACCTGAAAATAAATGCATGGAAAAAAATACATGTCATGGAAACAGTAAGCACCAATAAGATAGAACAGCTATATTAATCTCAGAGAAAATAAGCTTCAAAGTAAATACTAGATACTATTAGCAGAGACAAGAAGAACATATCACAACGATAAGAGGGTCAATTCATCATAAGGACATAACAATCAGACGTGTGTGTGTCTAACAACACATTCAAAGTATAACAAGCAAAACCGACAGAACTAAAGAAAGCAGAAATATCTCCACGATGAAACTTGGAGATTTTACACAACTGTCTCAGAAACAGATAAAACAACAAGGTTTTAAAAATCAGTAAAGACACAGAAGACTGAATAACATTAACCACTTCAACTGATATTTATTGACTATCACTGCCAGTGACTCTAAGGTACATGTTTTTTTCAAGTAGGCATGGTGTATTCTAAAATAAGTCATAGACTGGGCATAAAACGAGTCTCAATAAATGTAAATGGGTTAAAAAAAATATATGTGTATATATGTGTATATGTGAATATATATGTTCTTAGACATATGTGTATGTTCATACATATATATATGTTCATATCTATCTATCTATCTATCTATAGATAGATAGATATGTTCTTAGACCACAATGGAGTAAATTAGAATCAAGAAAAATAAGAAGTTTAGAAAAAAACCCAAATGTTTGGAAATTAAGGAAACACATCTAAATAATTCATGGGTCAAAATCAGAAATATTATAAACTAAATACTAATCAGAAATCAGAAATATTATAAACTAAATACTAATGAAAATATGATATTTCAAATTTCAAACATATCACACACAAATTATGTGTGATACAGCTAAAGTAGTACTTAGCGGGAAATTTATAGCTAAAAAATTATATTTTTTAAAATGTCTAAAATCTGTAACTGATAGTTCCATCTTAACAATCTAAGAATATAGAAACTGATCACGAGAATAAGAGAAAGGACACAAATTACTAATATTAGAAATAAAAAAGGAATTACCATTACAGATGGTATAGAAATTTAAAGGATTATAATGAAAATATTATAAATTACTTTATGCCAACAAATTTGCTAACTTAGAGAAAGTTGCTAAATTCTTTGAATGTTTCAGCTTAACAAAATCCACATCAGGAAAAAACCCCAGAAAATCTGAATAGCTTTATTATATCTATTAAAGAAATTGATTTTGGGGGGCGCCTGGGTGGCTCAGTCAGTTGAGTGTCCGACTTCAGCTCAGGTCATGATCTCACAGTTGATGAGTTCGAGCCCCGCATCGGGCTCTGTGCTGACGGCTCGGAGCCTGGAGCCTGCTTCGGATTCTGTGTCTCCCTCTCTCTCTGCCCCTCCCCTGCTGATATTCTCTCTCTCTCTCAAAACTAAATAAACATTAAAAAAAAATTTTTTTTAAGAAAGAAACTGATTTTGTTGTCAAAAGCCTTTCCACAAAGAAAACCCCAAAACCCAATGGCTTCATTCATCAATCCTACCAAACATTTAAGGAAGTAACATCAATTGTACACAAACCGTTTCAGAAAATAGAGGAGGAAAATGTCCCGAATCATTTTATGAGACTAGTATAATCCTAAAGGAAGCTGACAAAAACATTACAAAAAACTGAAATTGCAGGTTAATATGCCTTTTGAACAACTGAACATAAATTAAAAATTCTCTACTAAGGTATTAGCAAACTGAATTCAACAATATGTAAAAGGATAAAACATACCCACGTGGGATTGAGCTGAGGAATGGGAGATTGGTTTAAAATCTGAAAATCACTCAGTGCAATTCATCTTAATAACAAAATAAGGAGAAAACAATATGATCATTTCAATAGATGCAGCAAAAGCATTTGACAGAATTCAACAACCATATATGATAAATATCTCCAGCAAACTAGGAATACAGAGTTGCTCAATCTGATAAACGGCATCTCTGAAAACCCTAATAATTAAATATTGAGTGATTCTTACCCCTTAACATTAAGAACAAGGCAAGGATGTTCACATTCATGACTTCTCCTCATCAATGTACTGAAGGTTATAGCCATTACAATAAGGGAAAGATTAAAAAAAAACATTGGGGAGGGGGAGTATTAAAACTACTTCTTTAGCAGATGTGATCATCGTTGACACAGGAAATCCCCAGAAAAATACAAAGCAACTATCACAACTAATAATTGAGTTACTAAGATTTCAGGATAGAAGATTACGATATAAAAATCAATTGTATGTTTATATCTAGCAGCAAACAATTAAATTAAAAACAATCCCATTAAAATTGTGTCCAAAAAATCCTCATGAACTATTTCAGGAAAATTTTAATAATTTTAATACAAAAAAACGGCAGCCCCTGCCCACAAAATTACAAAGTATTACTAAAAGAAAGGAAAGATTATCTAATAATAAGTAGTGGTAAGTAGAAATAAAGACATATACCATATTCATGGATTAAAAGCCTTGACACTGTTAATACGTCAATTGTTTCCAAATTGATACTAGATTTAATGTAATCCCAATTATAATCCCACCAGGTTTTTTTTGTAGAAATTGACAAGCAATTTCAAAATTTTTATGAAAATCCAAATACCTAGAATATTCAAAGCAATCTTAAAAAAAGAAAAAATCTGGAGGATATATACAACCTGGTTTCAAGACTCACTATAAACCTACAATAATTAAGGCTTGCATGAGGATCAACAAATACGTGAAATGAACAAAATAAAGAGCCTACAACTAGACCTCCCACTTATACAAGGTATCTGATTTTATACAAGGTCACCAAAGCAATCCAGTGAGCAAAGGCAAGTCTTTCCAAGACACGGACATCCATCGACAAAGAAAATGAACCTCATCACTTACCTCGCACATACAAAAAGTTTAGTTCAAGATAAATCATAGAACTATAGCCATAAAGCTTTTAGAAAATAAAGACAGTAAAATGTCTTCATGACTTAAGTATGTTTTCTTAAGCCAAGTTTTCTTACGCAAGTCACATAAAGTAATAACCTCATAAGCTACAACACTTAACAAGCTGATTTCATCAAAATTTAAAATTTCTGTGTCTCAAAATGCACCGCTAGTGAAGTAATAGGAAAACCATATTCTGGTTTAAAAAAAAAAAAGTCTCATATCTGACAAAGGACTGGTATCTGTATATATATCCCCACAACTCAATAATAAAAAGAAATCAATCCCTTTTGATACCCTGTTTTCATCTCCTTTGGATATTTACCCAGAAATAGGATTGCTCAATCATATAGCAGATCTATTTTTAATTTTTTTAGGAACCACCACACTGTTCCCCATAGTGGTCAAACCAATTTATATTCCCACAGACAGCACACAAGTGTTCTCTCTTCTCTGCATTCTCGCCAACACCTGTTATCTCTTGTCTTCTCCACAAAACCCACTCTAACATGACTGAGGTAACATCTCATTGTGCTTTTAATTTCCATTTTCCTCATGATTAGTTGAGCACCTATTCACGATCCCGTTGTCCATTTGTATGTCCTATTTGGAAAAATGATGATTTAGTTCCTCTGTCCATTTTTTTAAAAAGCTTATTTATTTATCTTTAGAGAGAGAGAGAGAGAATGAGAATGAGCAGAGAAAGGGCAGAGAGAGGGAAAGAGAATCCCAAGCAGGCTCCATGCTGCCAGAGCTCAAACCCACAAACCGAGAGATCATGACCCAAGCTAAAAGCAAGAGTAGGACGCTGAACCGATTGAGTCACCCAGTCGCCCCACCCTCTGCCCATTTTTTAATAGGATTTTGTTGTTGTTGTCAATGAGTTGTAGAAATTCCTTTATAGGTTTTGGATATTAACGCCTTATGTGATATATGATTTGCAAATATATTCTCCCATTCTGTAGGCTACCTTTTCATTTTGTTGATTGTTTCTTTTGCCGCGCAGACGCTTTTTAGTTTGATGTAGTTACACTTGTGGATTTTTGCTTTTGATGCTTTTGCTTTCGGCGTCCTACCCAAAATATTGTCGCCAAGACTGGTGTCAAGGTGATTTTCCCTACGTTTTCCTCTGAGAGTTTTACAGTAACAGGTCTCACGCGTAAGTCTTTAATCTGTTTCAAGTTATTTTTGTGTGTGAGCTATATAAGATAGGCATCCAATTTAATTTTTCTGCATGTGATTATTCAGTTTTCCCAAGACCATTTGAAGAAATTATCCTTTCTCCATTAAGTGTTCTTGGCTCCTTTGTCAAATATTAGTGTCGTAAAGGTATCTGCACTCCCATTTCTACTGTAGCATTATTTGCAATAGCCGAGATGTGGAAACAACCTAAGTGCCCATCAATGATGAATGGATAAAAGAGATGTGAAATACAATGGAATATTATTCAACCCTGAGAAAGAAGAAAATTCTACCATTTGCAACAACATGGATGGACCTGAGGATATCATGCTTAGTGAGATAAGCCAGAGGGAGAAAGACAAATACTGGAGGAGATCACGAGGAATCTAAAACAGCTGACCTGGTAGAAAACAGAGTTCAATGGTGGCTGCCAGGGGCTAGGGGTAGGGAAATTAAGGAGGTGTTGTTAAAGGGTACACACTTTGAACTGGAAGATGAGTAAGTTCTGGAGATCTAACACACAGCATAGTGATTATAGTCAACAATATTATGCACGTACAAGTTGCAAAGAGACTAGATCTTAAATGTTCTCATCACGACAAAGAAATGATTAATTATGTGACATGGCAGACGTGTTAGCTAACGCTAGATGGTAATCACAATGCAATATATAAAGGTATCAAATCAACATGTACACCCTGAACTTATGCAATGTTATATGCCAGTTATATCTCCATAAATTTTTCTTAAAACACCACATGCAATAAAGATACTTGGAGAAGTGGGGAAAAGACAACTTTTTTTTCAACTATTTTTTAATCTTTTTATTTTATTTTTATTTTTAATAAATATTTTAATATTTTAATCTATTAATTAATTAATAAAAATAATTAATTAAAAATTAATATTAATTAATAAAATACTTTTAATAAAATTTTAATTTATTTACTTTTGAGAGAGAGAGAGACAGTGCGAGCAGGGGAGGGGCAGAGACAGAGAGAGGGAGATACAGAATCCGAAGCAGGCTCCAGGCTCTGAGCTGTCAGCGCAGAGACCGACACGGGGCTCGAACTCACAAACTGTGAGATCATGACCTGAGCTGAAGTCAGACACTTAACTGACTGAGCCACCCAGGCACACCCCAACCTATTTTTTTTTAACAGCAAAATGTTTTGAAAAGAAATTTCACAAAGGAAGATACAAGACTGGCCATTAGCACATGAGACAAATGCTCATCAGTATTAGTCATCAGGAAATGCTAACTGAAGGCGCCCTGAATACTACGAAACACCCGTCAGAAGAGAGAAAGCAAAAATGTGTTGGCAAAGATATAAAATGAGTGAAGCTTCTGGGAGGAATACAAAAGGGCACGACCGTGCTGGAAAAAGCCTTTTGGCTGCTGTGTACAAATCCAAACATACACCTAGTCTATGACCCAGCAAGCCAGTCCTAAATATTTACCCAAGAGAAATGAGGCCGTATGCTTACCAAAACAGACGACACAAACGTTCACAGCAACTGCATGAAAAATAATAAAGAGCTAGGAACAGTCCTAGAGTCTAGCACGATGAAAATGGATGACCAAACTGATCCATGAATAGAGTGGACCAAAAATTTTCCATAAAAGGAAGAAAGCACTGCTGCGAGCAACACAGGTAAACCTCACGGAGTGAGGCTGCAACGTCGTTGCGCAAAGCGCAAAACGTGAGGAAGCCTTCCACAACAGAGCGCTTATGGTAGGACTCCATTTGCAGGAAGTTCTAGAACAGGCAGATCTAATCCACGGAGGAGCAATGGTTCGGGTGAAGATGAGTTTTGACTGGAAGCGGTCAACGGGGGAATTCTGAGCGGTGGTAATCTCCTACATCTTTGGGGAGATTCAAGTTACACAGATACATGCCTCTCTCAAACTTTGGCAAACGCACACAAGATTTGTGCATTTCACTGTACGTACGCTTTCCATCAGACGAAAAACTAGACACATCTCTTGGCTGAAATAATTGGGGAAGGGTGCAGGGTTGTAGGTCGCGATCGCTTATGAACTCCGGACAGCAAAAACAGGATCAAAACAAGTTTATTACGGCCGGGCCAGACAGGGAAATACAACAGGTCCTGGCAGTCTGGCCCCAAACAAGCTTTGGGAATGTCTAAAAAAGGCTGTATCGACCAACGGGGTTGCAAAGGGTGGCAGCTGGACATGGTGGGCACCAATTACACAATGTTGTAGGTTTTTTAAATATAAGGCGGGCACCAATCACCCAGTCCTGAAGAATTTTAAAATATAACTTGTTGTGGGACGCCTGGGTGGCGCAGTCGGTTAAGCGTCCGACTTCAGCCAGGTCACGATCTTGCGGTCCGTGAGTTCGAGCCCCGTGTCAGGCTCTGGGCTGATGGCTCGGAGCCTGGAGCCTGTTTCCGATTCTGTGTCTCCCTCTCTCTCTGCCCCTCCCCCGTTCATGCTCTGTCTCTCTCTGTCCCAAAAATAAATAAAAACGTTGAAAAAAAAAATTAAAAAAAAATATATAACTTGTTGACTCTAGCCAGTTGAATGCCGAATCGTGTGGTTTATGATATTAGTCTTCTATCTATTCGAACAAGACGCGGTGCCCGAGAACGGGGAAGGGTGATTACGCCAAGCAGGTTTACAGAAGCTCAAACAAGCAGTTGAGAGGAAGTTCTATTTCTCAGTAACTCGGCAAATGTGGTTTTAAGCAGAACTAATACCCAGGGAACAGAAACAGCACTTCTAGGAAAGCCCAAAACAAACCCTGGTTCAGCATCTCATACTCTGGGGTCCTTCTAAGCTTACACAGGTCATAGTTTACTCCCTGGCTACAGGAGGCTAGCTAGGTTTGCCCTTTACATGCAGATATCTGCAATGGACTACGAAACACATAAGAAAACAAGACGGGTTAATAAATGGACGGAAGGAGAGGTATTTCCTAAAATACGTTTGGTGGAATGTTACTGGTTGCACGTACCTGGTGGCTGTGAGCGTTTACTATAAAATTCTTTCAGCCTGAGGCACCTGAATGGCTCAGTCAGTTAAGTATCTGACTCTGGATTTCAGCTCAGGTCATGATCTCACGATTTGTGGGCTCAAGCCCCGCGTCGGGCTCTGCACCAACACCTCGGAGCCTAGAGCCCGCTTTGGCTTCTGTGTCTCCCCCTCTCTCTGCCCCTCTCCCGCCAGCACTCTCTCGGTCTCTCTCGAAATAAATTTAGAAAACCAAAAAAAAAAAAAAAAAAGTAAAATCAAATCAAATTCTTTCGGCTATGCTGTATTTTTTGAAGATTTTCATACTAAAGTGATAGAAAATATCATACAGGCATCCAGTCAACCCTGTCCTTTACAGAAAGGGTACTTTTTGAAGTCTGGATTCGGCACCCTCCAAACCCACCCCTGTACACCTGTACCTCCCGGGATTTTCTCCATCAGCGTTCTTCAGACTGGACCTTCAGTATCGCTTTCTTTCTCTGCATCCTGCATGTATCTGAGAGATCCTCGAAAGCAGGCACCACATCTGGTCCATTTTTGCGACCTCGGAATCTAGACCAGGTCCCAGAACGAACGAATCCCCCGTATGACGGGTGGGCGGGCAGGTGGATTGGTAGGAGAGCGGATGAGGGAACAGATGAACGGAAGAAACAGACCTAAGCTGGTTAGGGTTCTCTCAGCCCCAGACAACTGCCAACAACTGGACAAGACTCAGGGACAAGAAAACTAAGAGAAAACTCAATGACAAGGGTCATGTTAGAGCCAGATCTAGACGGTTTCCAGGAGAATGACTGCCAGGCAAGATCATGACCCTTGCCAAGCCTGGTCCCGCCATTTGTCAACAGTGACAGATGTCATGCGTGGTGAGATGTCCCGGGAACGTAAGTGTACCTCCCAGCCCTGCCTGCCCTAGTGCTACACTTAGGTCCCAACACATGGCCCTTCATGCAAGAACCGTGTCACCTACTTCCAAAAAAGCACATTCGCTTAAAGCTCCCCCTACTCGACTCCCCGTCACCTCGGAGGAACACTGCCTGAGCCCTGAGGGGTCGCCGTCTACCAAGCAGCATTTGGGATTTTGTGCCGGGTACTCCACTGTGCCACCCCACTGAGACCTCCCACAGGCTGACACGGAAGATACGACACGCCTAGTTCACACGAGCAAACAGAGGACCTGACTGTACAAGGCTGGCATTTGAACCCTGTGTGCCTGACTCCCGAGCGTCTGCACTGAGCTGCCCTGTGCACCCAGAAACCCTGGCTGGCTGACGTCCCAGGGGTGGTAGCCATCCCAGGGGAGATCCTTGTTTGCCCGAGGATGTCGTGTAAGGATGAGGTGCTCCCTATGCACACAGACGGATCAGTCAGCCCTAGAACACCCCTCTCAGAGCCCAGCCCAGCCTTTTGAAAAAAACTGATTGAACAGGGGCATCTGGGTGGCTCAGTCAGTTGGGCGTCCGACTTTGGCTCAGGTCGTGGGTTCGAGCCCCGCGTCGGGCTCTGTGCTCACAGCTCGCAGCCTGGAGCCTGCTTCGGATTCTGTGCCTCCCTCTCTCTCTCTGCCCCTCTCCTGTCCATGCTCTGTCTCTCTCTCTCAAAAATAAATAAAAATTTAAAAAATTTTTTTAATTGATAGAACATCATATTAGTCACAGGCATAGAATTTAATGATTTCATATTTGTAAATAGTGCAAAATGACCACAATAAATCGAGTTACCATCCATCACCATATACTGTTGTAGTTTTTTTCTCATGACAACTTTATTGTTGTTTTTTTTAAAGATTTTTTTACAGAGGCAACTGTACTTTATTTTTTAAAAATATAATTTATCGTCAAGTTAACATACAGTGTATACAGTGTGCTCTTGGCTTCGGGAGTAGATTCCCGTGATTCAAAGAGCCAAATTATGGAAAGAGCCCGAATGTCCATCAACTAATGAATGGATAAAGAAGATGTGGTTTACATATACAATGGAATACTACTTGGCAATGAGAAAGAATGAAATCCTTCCATTTGCAACAACGTGGATGGAACTGGAGGGTATTATGCTGAGTGAAATAAGTCAGAAAAGGACAGATATCATATGTTTTCACTCATACGTGGAATTTGAGAAACTTAACAGAAGACCATGGGGGAGGGGAAGGGGAAAAAATAGTTTCAAACAGAGAGGGAGGGAGGCAAACCAGAAGAGAGACAGCAGGCTGAGAGCAGGGGCGTGGGAACGGGCCAAAGAGGAGTCCAGGGGTGCATCTGGGAACTGGCCTGTGACCCGTGTGTCAGTCTGAAGGACCACGTGGCTCCCCCCATGACACAGCGCAAACCTTAGTGACACTCTACCCTACAGTCCAGGCCTGGGGGACCGGTCATCTCCCTCCTGCAGGCCTGCCCTGAAGTGTAAGTTATGGAAAGGGGGCCTGGGGGGAGGGTGGGGGGGTGAGCCCCAGAATAAAAGCAGGAACGGAGGGTTTCACCAGGATTTCTAAAGCGGCACATGTCACATCTAGAGCACTATGTCCGAATAATCATTCACAGGGTCAGATGGGGTTCAAAGTGCCCCAAGCAGAGTAAATGCCTCTGAAACCGTTTCCTATGGCTTTAGTTTTGCTCTGGCCTCTTGCTAGTAAGTTCTTCCCAAACCTTCCTTCTCCCCACCTTGGCTACTGCTTGCCCCTGCTCCTGCCTTTCTTTTTTTTTTTTTTTCAACGTTTATTTATTTTTTTTGGGACAGAGAGAGACAGAGCATGAACGGGGGAGGGGCAGAGAGAGAGGGAGACACAGAATCGGAGACAGGCTCCAGGCTCCGAGCCATCAGCCCAGAGCCCGACGCGGGGCTCGAACTCACGGACCGCGAGATCGTGACCTGGCTGAAGTCGGACGCTTAACCGACTGCGCCACCCAGGCGCCCCAACTCCTGCCTTTCTTACTGCACCATGTAGTAATCAGGATTCTCCAGAGAAATGGAACCGGTGAGATCAGAAAAACAGAGAGACAGACAGATTTATTTTAAGGACTTGGTTCCACAATTGTGGCTGGTAAGTCTGAATTCTGCAGGGCAGGTGAGCAGGCTGGAAAGCCAAGGGACCTGGAGTTGCCACCTGGATGGAGGCAGAATTCCTTCTTCTTTAGGGGAACCTCAGTCTTTCTCTTAAGACCTTCAACTGATTGGATGTGGCCCACCCACATTATGGAGGGTCATCTGTTTTACTCTAAATCTACTGATTTAAAGGCTAATCTGATTTAAAAATTACCTTCACAGCAACATCTAGTCTGGTATTTGAGCAAATATCTGGTTATCACAGCTTAACCATGGAACACATAAAATTAGCCATCCCACACCATGTCATAATTTACTGTTTTTCATACGTGCTTTTTCAACAAGATTTCTGTCCTCAGGAAACCCCCAGTGTTGTCAGGAACACAATATAATGCAGCACATGGCCCTGCTCAGTGGCCCAATGAAGGTCTGTTAAAAATGGTTTTTTTTTAATATTGAAACATAATCTTTATTTTTGAGTGTCTGTTAAATTAACAAACAACCCAGTTCACTTGATAATGTAAATGGTCAATGATTTATTTTTTTATTATGACCAAATTTTTATTTTTGGCATTTTTAAAATTAAATTTTAGTTAGTTAAAAATAAATAAACGTTAGTTAATATACGGTACAACACTGGTTTCAGAAGAATTCAGTGATGTGATTCACCACTTACATATAACACTCAGTGCTCATGACAAGTGCCCTCCTTAATGCCCATCCCCCATCCAGCCCATCCCCCACCCCCTCCCTTCATCAGTTTGTTCTCTATTGTTAAGAGTCTCTTGTGGTTTATTTCCTTCTCTTCTCTTCCCCCCCCTTCCCATACGTTCATCTGTTTTGTTTCTTAAATTCCACATATGAAGGAAATCATACAGTATTTGTCTTTCTCTGACGGACTTATTTTGCTTAGCATAATTCATTCCAGCTCCATCCGCATCATTGCAAATGGCCAGATTTCATTCTTTTTGATGGCTGAGTAATATTCCATTGTATACATATACCACACCTCTATCCATTCACCAGTCAATGGACACTTGGGCTCTTTCTATAGTTTGACTATTGCTGATAGGACTGCTATCAACATCGGAGTGCATGTACTCCTTCAAATCTGTATTTTTGTATCGTCTGGGCAAACACTTAGTAGTGAAATTACTAGATCATAGGGTAGTTCTCTTTTTCATTTATCAAGGAGCCTCCATACTGTTCTCCATAGTGGCTGCACCAGTTTGCCTCTCCCACCAACAGTGCAAGAGGGATCCCCTTTCTCCACATCCTCACCAACATCTGTCGTTTCCTGAGTACTCAATGTTAGCCATTCTGACAGGTGAGGTGGGATCTCATGGTGGTTTTGATTTGTATTTCCCTGATGATGAGTGATGTCGAGCATCTTTTCATGTGTTTGTTAGCCATCTGGATGTCCTCCTTGGGAAAGTGTCTGTTCGTGTCTTCTGCCCATTTCTTAACTGGGTTGTTTTTTGGGTGTCGAGTTTGAGAAGTTCTTTGTAGACTCTGGATACTACCCTTTATAAGAAATGTCATCTGCGAATATCTTCTCTCACCACGTCAGCTACCTTTGCGTTTTGTTGATTGTTTCCTTCACCGTGCAGAGAGGCTCTTTATCATGATGAGGCCCCGATCGCTCATTTTCGCTTTCGTTTCCCTTGCCTTCAGTGACCTGTCTAAATGGTCAACAATGGTAAATGTACCTTGGCCCAGCACAGGGTACTTTCGGTATGGTGGCCAAAGGGTACTCTCAGCATGGCGGCCAAAATGACCTTCTACAAACTTTACAAACAGATCACGTTGTCCAAACCCCAGGGCCTTCCCTTCTCCACCTTCACGACAGTTCACTAGGTCTACGTGATTCGGTCCTTACTGACATCATAGACCTCAGCTAAAGCAGTCCCCCCACCTTGAAGCTCCTCAAAACTACCGACCACACTCCTAGAGTGTTTGCATTTGCTGTTCCCTCTGCCTGGAACCTGTGTGTCTTACTCCTTCACTCCCTTCAGGATTGTAATCACACATCATTTTACCACGGAGGACTTCCTGCCACCCTCTGTGAGAACGCTGTCCAGGATGGTGGAAATGACCTATAACCTGAGCTGTCTAACACAGTAACCACCAGCCCCATGTGGCCACTAGGCACTCAAACTGTGGCGAGTGTGCGTGAGGAAGTGAGTTTTTGTCATTTCATTTAGTGTGAATTAATTTAAATTTAAGTACCCACATGCGGTTAGGGGCCACCCTATGACAGCTCAGCTCCGTAAATCAGCAACCTCTCTCTGCCACTACCTCCCCGAACACTATACCCCCCCTATATTGTAATGTACTTACTACTATCTTACCAAAGATATCCATATTTACCTGTCTGCCATCCCTCTCCTTTCTAAATGTGAACTCCTCAAGGGAAAACACTCGGGTCTGTTTAGGTCAGGACTGGATCAAAATCCAGTGCCCAGCACTGGGTAGGCACTCAGTTAATATTCATGCATTGAGAGGCGCCTGGGTGGCTCAGTCGGTTGGGCATCTGACTTTAGCTCAGGTCATGATCTCACACTTCATGGGTTTGAGCCGCATGTCGGGCTCTGTGCTGACAGCCCAGAGCCTGGAGCCTGCTTCAGATTCTGTCTCTCTCTCTCTCTGCCCCTCCCCTGCTCTCACTCTGTCTCTCAAAAATAAACATTAAAAAAAATTTTTTTTAATATTCATGCATTGAATTAATGAAAGAACAAAAGAAAGTCCAAGAAAAGAAGGGAAGGAGGGAGGGAGGGAGGGAGGGAGGGAAGGAAGGAAGGAAGGAAAGAAGGAGGGAGGGAGGGAGGGAGGGAGGGAGGGAGGGAAGGAAGGAAAGAAGGAGGGAAGGAAGGAAGGAAGGAAGGAAGGAAGGAAGGAAGGAGAAAAAGAAGGAAGGGAGGAAGGAAGGGAGGGAGGAAGAAGGAAGGAAAGAGGAAGGAGGAAAGAAGAAGGAAGGAAGGAGGAAGGAAGGAAGGAGGGAGGGAAGGAAGGAAGGAAGGGAGGAAGGAAGGAAGGAAGGAAGGAAAGAAAGAAAGAAGGAGGGAGGGAGGGAAGGAAGGAAGGAAGGAGGGAAGGAAGGAAGGAAGGAGGGAAGGAAGGAAGGAAGGAAGGAAGGAAGGAAGGAAGGAAAGAAAGAAAGAGGGAGGGAGGGAGGGAGGGAAGGAAGGAAGGAAGGAAGGAAGGAAGAAAGAAAGAAAGAAGGAAGGAAGAAAGAAAGAAAGAAAGAAGGAAGAAAGAAGGAAGGAAAGGGAGGGACAGAGAAAAAGAGAGGAAGGGAGGGAACAAGGGAGAAAAGAAAAGGCTGATTCTATCCAATTTCTTAGATCAATATCTCAGTTTAACTCTGAGTTCCAAATGGTCTAATCAAGAGTGTGAAGCTGTTAAAATAGCAGGTGCCTGGTCATCAAACAGGCTTTGGCTCACATCCCAGCTGGGACACTGCTGGCCTGTGTGACAATGGGTGGACTACCTTGTCTTCTGGAGTTACCAAGTCTGGGTATTTCCGTCTAGATTTTTCCACTTGTATAATGGAAATAATAATATTTACTTGGGAATGTATAAGGATACCTGGCACTCAGTACGTACTCAAAGCAAATATTGCCAAAGGAAATTTCTGAGTAAGTGGGAACACACGGGCTGGGCCTGGGGAACCTTTCTTGTTTTCTAAAAGTCCTTGCCTTCTTTTCATTGTGTCCCAACAGCCTGTCACTGGAAACAGTTGAGGATTACAAACATGTACTTTCCACAAACAAATGTCAAACCTCCCAACAAAGAAAGGCCCAAGACAGTTGCCTTCGCCTTTGAATCTTACCAAACATTTCAAGAAGAACCAATTCCAGTGCTCTCAAACTCTTCCCAAAAACGGAAGAGGAGGGAACACAACCACTCATTTTATGGGCCCGTAATGAGCTCGATAACAAAGCCAGGCAAAGACACAGCCAAAGAAACCACCAGCCAATCTATCTGATGAGCATGGATATAAAAATCCTCAATCAACTACCAGCAAATCAAATCCGAAGGCACTCACCTTAGGCAGATCGCACACCACGAACAAGCGGGATTTATCCCTGGGACATAACACAGGGAAATCCCAGCACAGGGAAATCAATTCACGTGATATCCCACGGCAACAAAAAAAAAGAAAAGTCACAGGATTGTCTGAATAGAGGCAGAAAAGGCACTTGACCAAAGTGAACACACTTTCCCGATTAAAATCCTCAACAAAGCAGGAATGGAAGGGAATTAACTCAACACAGCAAAGGACATATACGAAAAGCCCACAATTAATATTATAGTGAAAAACTGAAAGCTTTTCCTCTAAGGTCAGGAAAAAAGGCAAGGATACCAACTCTCGCCACTTCCGTTCAACACAGTACTGGAGGTCCTAGACAGAGCACTTAGTCGAAAAACTAAAACAAACTAAGATAATTAGAGAAAAGAAAAGGAAAGAGAAGAGAAGAGAGGAGAGGAGAGGAGAGGAGAGGAGAGGAGAGGAGAGGAGAGGAGAGGAGAGAAGAGAAAAGAGAAGAAAAGAAAAGAAAAGAAAAGAAAAGAAAAGAAAAGAAAAGAAAAGGCATCCAAATTGGAAAAGAAGAAGTAAGTGTCTCTGTTTACAGTTGACGTAATCTAATGTATACAACATCTTAAAGATGCCATAAAAAAATTGGAATTAATACATTCAGTAAAGTTGCAGGCTACAAAACCAGCATACAAAAAGCAACTGTGTTTCCATATACTAATAATGAATTATCTGAAAATGATATTAGGGAAACAATCACATTTCCAATAGCATCAAAGAGAATTCAAACAATACAATGAAAGACTGGTGTACAGAAAATTATAGAACACTGACAAAAGAAATTAAATAAGACACAAACAAATGGAAAGGCGTCCATTTCACGGATTGGAAGGCTTAATATTATCAAAATATCCATAATAGCAAAGCAATTTAAAGAGTCAACACAACCCTATCGAACTCCCAATGACTTTTTTTTACAGAAAGAGAAAAAAAAAAACAATTATAATTCACATGGAACCACAAAAGATCACAAACAGCGAGATCCACCTTGGGCAAGAACGGAGCTGGTCGCATCATGCTTACGGATTTCAAATTATATTACAAAGTTATATTAATCACAACAGCACGGCGTTGGCATAAAGACAGACACGGAGACCAATGGACAGAATAAAGAGCCCAAAAATAAAGTCATGCATACGTGGTCAACTGATCTTTGACAAGGGTACCATGAATACACAATGGGGCAAGGTAGTCTCTTCAACAAACGGTGCTGGAAAACTGGATATTCACACAAAGATGAATGAAATTGAGCTTTACCTCACACCATATACAAAAATCAAGTAAAAGCTGGCTATAGATTGAAATGTTAAGACTTGAAACTATAAACCTCCCAGAAGAAAACACTGAAAAAAAAAGCCTCGTGATACTGTCTTAGCAATGATTTCATGGATGTGACATCAAAAGCACAGGTAACAAAAATAAACAAGTGGATCAAACTAAAAAGCTTCTGCACAGCAAAGGAAATAGTCAAGAGTGCCAAGACAACCTACAGAATGGGAGAAAATATTAGGAGACCATATATCTGATAAGGGGCTCAACTCCAAAATATGTAAGGAGCTCCTATAATTCTATAGTTTAAAAAAAACCCACAACTAGGAACCTGATTTTAAGACTTGAATAGACATTTCTCCAAACAAGATGTTCAAGTGGCTAATAGGTAGGTTAATAGGTGGCTGAATAGAACTAATCATCAGGGAAATGCAAATCATAACTACAAGTGGTCAGGAAGGCCACTAGCAAAAAAAATATATATATATATATTGGCAAGGATGTGATGAAATCAGAGCCCTTGCACACTGATGGTGGCAATGTAATAGCTACAGTGGAAAACAGCATGGAGGTTCCTCAAAAAATGAAAACTAGAACTTCCATATGATTGCGCAATCTCACTTCTAGATACTTATCCACAGTAATTGAAATCAGGATCTCAAAGAGATATCTGCACTCCCGTGTTCATTGCAGCACGGATCACAATAGCCAAGATGGGGGAACGATGTAAACGTCCGTCAACAGATGGATGAATTAAAAAAAAATGTGGTTTATAGGTACAATAAAATATCATTTAGCCTTTAAAAGAGAAAGAAACACTGCAATTTGCAACAACACGGATGAATCTTGAGGACATCATGCTAAGTGGAAGAAGCCAGTCACAAAAAAGGACAAATACTGCACGATTCCGTAGACACGAGGTATCTAAAAAGTCAAAGTCATAGAATGGAAGAGGGGGAATGGTGGTCGCCAGAGACTGAGGGGCGGAGGAAGTGGGGAGGTAGGTTCTCATCAAGGGGCATAAAGTTTCAGTTGCCCAACATTGATAAGCTCTAGAGATCTGCTGTGCAGCATCGTATGCACAGTCAACAATGATATACTGCACATTTTAAAATTTGTTAGGAGGGTAGATCTCATGTCCAGTATTCCTTCCACAAGAAAATTTCCTGACAGAATGCCTACATTGCAGGAAAGCATTGATGTTGGCCATCTCCTAAATTCGTGGCTTTTGTTTTTCCGCTTTCCTCATTCGGATCCTCAAGGAAGAAACAGCATTAGCAATCTTGAAATAATTACCATTGTAACCCACCTAAACTGGGACTGCCGGGGTAATTTAATTTTCAAAATGCAATTACAGCAGGTCCAAAGGAAACTCTTCAGACTTCCTTTCGCATTTCAAACTTGGCAAGCCCGCGTCTTCCCGTCAAGCAGGAAATTCCCAGGGCCCAGCAACCAACACAGAAACAGACACACGGACCCGCGCGTGCGCACGCGCCTAGTGGTCGCGACTTTTACATTTTGTTAATGAAGTTTTTAAAAATCCATCATTCTTACCTTTCCAAAACTCCCTTTACCGATGGCCCGCAGGATCTGAAAATGGTCAAAGTTGACTGCAAAAGAAAATGAGGGAAAGAAAGAAACAGATCAGGTTGGCCACACCTTGCCACTGGTTCTCGAAAGTCCGCCCTACATTCCCACCCATTTATTCCAAATGGCTTCTGGTTTCATCTGGCTTATATTTGCCACGGCAGCACCCGCCTTAGTTTTCGGGGGGTCTCCCCGTTCTTGCTACCCCTACTGCCTTACTCTGGTCTGGTTTCCACCCTATCCCTACAGCACAGCAGGCCAACAACACATGGCCACGGACACCTTTAACTTGGCCCCTCTGTCCTTCTCAAAGCACCTGCTCGGCTCCTACGGAAATGCACCCTCTCGGTTTCCCAGTTCATGCTTCAGCTCATGCTTCACGCACACTCCGCTTCACCGTCCCAGCCACGAAATACTAAAGTCTGTCAAGGCTCCATCTACCACCTTCCTCTTCTCACCGGTTCCAAAGGCTTCAGTCACCCTCTAATTGCCAGGGACTCTCCAAGGAACCCTTTCTCTGGCCTCCAGGCTCTACGTACTGATGGATACGTACCCCACAGCAAGTCTTGAAGCTTCAAAGCCACTTTGAACCCAACAGGTCCAAAATGGAGCATGGGAGGAGTGCTTCAACATGCACCCGACCTCACGCGCTCAAAGCCTGGAACTCATCCTACACCCCCTGCCCCCCTCTCTCAACCCCCCATTAGTCCTTCATCGGGTTAGGTCCGCTGTACCTGTTGGCTCTCTCTCCCATCTGCCCACCTGTGGTCCAGTCCTCCCCCACTCTTGACCCTCCCGTCCCGGGATATGTTTTTGCTGCAGGGAGGGGGTCTCGCCCATCCTCTACTCCCCTCCAATATGCCCCATCACTGCTCTCCAGGAAAAGAGCAAATTCCTACACCATCCAGACACTTGCCTCTTCTGTTTCACCGCCCACATTCCCCATACCCTCCAAGCTCCAGACACACAAGCTTCTTTTCTGTGCCTACGACAGTCATCCCCTGGGCTTTTAACGCTCTTCTCCTGACTGCACGCTTGTTAACTCTGCCCTCTCTTCACCCTTCTCCGTCCAGAGCAAACCGAGCTCACCCGCCACATTTTCGGCTCCCCTGGCCCACTCTCCCAGCGGGGCTTTCCTCCAAAACACCTGGTTCTGTATTACTTTACATGGATTTGATTAAGATCACTTCTTCCCCACTAGACGCCAAGCCCCCTGAGGTCAAAAGCCGTGTTTGCGTCTCCCACCACGTCCCCGGCACCTAGCACGGTGCGAGCACACAGTCAGTATCCAGCAAATACTCATCAACTCAAGGGCTGACTGAAAGCAGATGTCCACTTGCACAGTGCCAGCCACGACTGCTCGTGCATCAGGAGTGTTCGGTAAACAGTTTTTAATGAGGCTGAATTACAGCCAGTTTCCAGTAACTCGGAGAGACGCGTCATTTACAAAAGATGAAGTGAATTGATTCGTTCACTCCCCTGCGGGGGCGAGGATGCGGGGAAGTGAATGAACACGGTTCCCTGCGTATGAAAAGGACGCCAAGGAGGACAATTAGGTTGAACTGTGTCCCTACAGAGCCCCAGTCAGAATCCAGCGTGCCCTCCGGCGCCCAGCGTGCTTGGAACAGAGACGCAGAGTCAATGGTTAACTTGGCAAAACCTTGCTTCTTGGACCTGGATTGGCTTCCTTCGCGTATAGCTTGTCAGGAAAGGAAAGCCTACGCTCTGACCTCCTGCCCCCTCACCAAAAGTCAAAGAAGAGAAAACAAGGTGCCTGGACTGCGTTTGCCAGGTGCCCAGCAGCGAGCTGGGAGATGGGCGCATCCTCTCGTGAGCCCCGAGGCCCCACGGGGCAGGCATCGCCGCCAGGGTTTGCCAGCCACCCCCCACTTGGCAGGAAACGTCCTGCTTCCCCGAGCGCTCCCTGCGACGTCAGGATAACACCCCTCGTTTGGGGGGTAACTCCTGCCTGCACGTGGCTCACCAGCTCTCTCAGGAAGCCTCTCCCTCTTCCAATGCAGCCCTTTCTCTCTGGACCTCCCGCAAGACCGGTCTATCCAGGCATCAGGAGAAGCCAGCCCGAGTCAGACCGCTTAGGTCCAGAACCCGGCTCTGCCACAGCCCTCGGTGAGTCACACGGCCTCCGTGTGCCTCACTTACCCCACCTGTTAAGTGGGTGCGACAGTGCCCACCTCCCACAAAAGCAGAGAATCGTGCCCAGCACAGTGCAACGTCTCAAGAAGTCCTCGCTGTTTGTGCTGGGGGACAAAGGGCGGTCCTCCCTCCCATCCAGCCTAGTCCAATAAGCAAAGAAACATTAAACCAGTACCGACGTGTCTCATGTCTTCTGTCGGAAACCCCCACGGAACACGCATTTTTTGTAGGGGGTACGGATGCGTGAGATTATTTACAGCGTGATAACCCCAATTATGAAAATAATAAGAAGTTTAGGCATTCGCCGGTTGGCTCAGTAATGAACACCCTGCTCCGGTTAGGAGACAAGACCAAAGAGCCAAGCCCTCCTAGGAAGGCCGTTCCCTGCACACCCCCCGCCTGCTAGCCCATCAAAGGTGGTGTGAGCCCAGTGCTGTGCTAGACAAGGAGCAGCCCCTGTGTATTTCCGCTTATCCTGCTCTCTCTTTGGAAACTGTCTTCAGGGAGCAAGCTTTTCCTCTGCTCCTTCTTGCCAGAAGCTTCTTAGGGCCAGCCCCCATGAGCACGGGCCCGCGGTGTCCAGAACTGCCCCTCAAGGGTGGGGGGGGGGGGGAGTCTGGCTAACTCTGGGCTTTGGCATCAGGGAGCCCTGGCGGCTGCCCTCCTGGGCCCCAATCCTCAACCCCAGGTAAGACTTGATTCTCCGCCGGCCTCTCCTTCTGTCGCGTCTCCTAACTGGAGAGGGGTGTTCATTACTGAGCCAACTGGCAAATGCCAAAACCCGTTATCATTTCAATAATCAGTGTTAATCGTGCTGTAAATAACCTCACTCATCCGGATCCCCTACAAAAACAGGTGCTCTGTGGGGGCTTCCAACATAATAACATGAGCCAAACAGGTACTCGTTTAACGTTTATTTGCTTATTGGACTAGATTGGATTTAAATGGCTTGGAGCATATGGCCTGTGTTCTTCATTTATCTGGCATCTCCCCGAGGCCTGGTATACTGGTGCTTACATAAATGGTGCCTACGTGAACACACTCTGAAGAAGGGAGGGCTTTGCAGTGGCTGCTGAGCAGTCTGAAATGGCTTCAGGGACCGTGTCAAGCCAAAGACGGGCCTAGAATTGCGTTGTCACGTAGGGTTGTTGGCCCAGAGCAGGAGAACTTGGCCGGGGGATGGGAGGGGTTGACGAGCGAGTTCAGATCTTGTCCTGGTTTGCCTGGGACCCCCCTAGTTTCAGCACTGAAAGTCCCACATCCCTAGGAAAACCAGCATAGATGGGTCACCTGTCAGGTTTCTAGATCATTAAACTGCACCCTCCGCCGAAGAAGTCACAGCATGGCTGGAGCCACCTCGGAGACGGTAAGATACGCTCTTAAAAAAGGAGTGTCTGTTCAGACCACAAGACACAGAGTGGCCCAGGGTGACACTGTGACACGTGTGGGGTTAAGGTAGAAACAAGGGGCACAGTGCTGGGCAAAGGTGTGCACGCGACCTCAGGCAAACAAGAGAACAGTGGCATTTGCCTGCAAGACGTCACGTGGACAATGAAATGACACACGGGCCATGAAACAGCTGGTTGGGGCGCCTCGGTGGCTCAGTCGGTTGAGCATCCGACTTCGGCTCAGGTCATGATCTCGCCGTTCAAGGGTTCGAGCCCCGAGTCGGGCTCTGAGCTGTCCAGCGCCCCGGAGCCTGCTTCGGATTCTGTGTCTCCCTCTCTCTCCCCCCTTTCCCCACTTGTGCTCTGTTTCTCTCTCAAAAATAAATAAACATTAAAAAAAAAGAGAGAATTGGTTGTTTGCCCTGCTCAGCTCAACTCTCTCTTCTTCCTTCATAAGGAAACCTCAGGTCTGTTAAGGGATCAGTGTGGACAGCCCCAGGCAATGAGTCACAACTGGCCTAGTCCAGTGGTGTTCATCAGAATCACGGGGAGGCTTCTCAAGAAAGATCATGCCCCCACTCCTGAGCTTCTGGGGAGAGGCCAGAGCATCTGAATTTCTAACAAGTTCCCAGGTGATACGGATGGTCCAGGGGCCACCACATTTATCTGGACAATGGTGCACCCCACTTTCCCAGACATTCGCGCAACTGGCAATGACCTTGTGACACAGGCCTAGTGAACAAAATCTCAGCAGAGAATCCTCCACTGTATTTCTGGGAAAGCATTTTTTCCTGATGAAAAGGGACCGTTACAAGTGGAGTGGCCCTTCAGCCCTCCTGCCTCTTCCTGCCATGAATATGGATGTGAGGTCTGGAGCTGCAGCAGCCACCTTGTGGTTATGAGACAACGAACACAAGCAAAAGGCCAAGACAGGGGGCAGAGAAGCCATTCCTGTTGTAAAGTCCCTGAGGCCATACCAGCAACCGCCTACCTCTCGACTTATTACGTTAAAAAAATACATTGTTATTTGTTCAAGTGCCTGTGAATCAAGTTTGCTACTAATGGAAGCCAGAAGCATTCTTTTCTGATACACAAAGCCAGCCACACAGGGGTTCGGTATATGCCAACTATTTTATTGTTGGATTTCCAGCCTCATTGTAATCTTACTAAAAGGCAGAAGAAGAAAGTTGTTTGGGGTATAAACATAAGGACCAGGCTGCCTGGATATGAACTCTGACTCCACCACTCACAAGCTGGGCGGCCTTGGGGAAGTCACTTAACCTCTCTGTGCCTCAGTCTCTTTACTTATAAAATGGATATACTAAAATACAACGAATCCATACAGGTAAAATATTTAGAATAGTGCTGGCCCTGAAGTAAAGGCAACCAATAGTAGGTATTATCGCCATTAGAATTCTGCTTGCGAGGTTTTTTCCCATTTTTCGCTTTTATGAGACACGACTCTCATTAAATCATGACCGAACATCACAGGGGTGATGAAGCCAGAGCTGTATTAGTGCCCATTAGTTACTGACCGTGACTAGCACCTTGGGTAAATCTGGTTGATCTACCTTTCAAGCCAGTGGGCTCTTTTCTCATTCCCATCAAACCGATTATTTCTAAGGAATGTCACGTTTTTCTTTCAACACGCTATATTCACGAAGCAGTTTATTCAGAGGCAAATGTGAATTTTCAAGATGGCTAATTACTCTTTCAAACAATCTCTAATGGCAGGTGACCCCCAATCACCATCCCATAAAAACATATGCGTTTCAGTATCGCACGCATCAGGCAGGGACAGCAAGAAACCGTCCCCTTTCCTGCCTCCCTGAAAAGCTAAACGGGTGGCCGTATGCCTTCACCCAAAACTGCTGATTTCCAACATCGTTTCAAATATCTGAAGATCTATTAAAAACGGCCCTGTGATGCCCTTTGGCAAGAGAACAACAGTCTCCTCTCTGATTCACCACTGTCCGAGCCAGCTCCATTCACGCATCTCTACCTCCTGCCTGACCCTGTAAGCATTTGAGTTTTGGCCCCGAGGATACCCAGGGGACGGTTACCGCCGGTGGAGGGAAAAGCAAGCGCAAAGGCCCTGGGTGGAAATGTGCGTGACGGTCCCCGGGCACAGCAGGCAGGCAAGGCTGGGCGGAGCGCAGCCTGGGGAGAAGAGGGAGTGGGGGAGCCGGTCACCCGGCGCTGCGGTAAGGGCTTTGGGAAAGATCCCAATTTAGTTGTGAACTGAGAGAGACCAACCTGCCACATGATGGTAATCCAGGTCACGGGGTCCCGGCAGCTGTCACAGCCCTGCTAAATTAAAGCGAGCTTCGCCGGCAGATGCAGTGGGCACAGAGGATTTCCAGGGAAGCAAAGATTCCCCCCAGGATGCCATGAAGGCAGACACCCGTCACACATTTGTCCACACCCACTGGATGCCCGACAGCAAGAGGGAAACCTCACATAACCTACAGACTCGGAGTGACGACGTGTCATATAGGCTCATCAACCGCAACAAAGGTACCACCCTGGTGGAGATGCTGATGATGGGGACGCTCCGCATGTGTGGGGGCAGGGGGCATGTGAGAAGCCTCTGCACCTTCCCTTCAATTTTGCTGTGAACCTGAACTTTTTTTTTTTTAATTTAAATTCAAGTTAGTTAACACACAGTATAGTCTTGGCTTCAGGAACAGAACCCAGGGCTCATCCTGCCAAGTGCCCTCCTTAATGCCCATCACCCATCTAGACTATTCCCCCACCCACTTCCGCTCCAGCAACCCTCAGTTTGTTCTCTGTATCTAAGAGTCTCTTGTGATTTGTCTCCTTCTGTTTTTATCTTACCCTTCCGTCCCTTCCCCTCTGTTCATCTGTTTCGTTTCTCAAGTTCCTCGTATGAGTGAAGCCGTATGATTTTTATCTTTCTCTAATTTCGCTTAGCATAACACCCTCCAGTTCCACCCACATTATTGTAAATGGCAAGATCTCATTCTTGTTGATCGCTGAGTAGTATTCCATTGTATATATACACCACATCTTCTTTATCCACTCGTCAGTCGGTGGGCATTTGGGCTCTTTCCATAATTTGGCTATTGTTGAGAGTGCTGCTATGAACATCGGGGTGCAGGTGCCCCTTCGAATCAGCATGTTTGCGTCCTCTGGATAACTTCCTAGTAGTGCAAGTGATGGGTCACAGGGTGGCTCTATTTTTTATTTTTTGAGGCACCTCCATCCATTGAAACAAAACAAAAAACCAGATGGAGTGGGTGGTCAGCCAGCAGCCCAGGAAAGGGAGAAGCAAGCAAGCAGCCTGTCCACACGTGGGAACCAGGGACAGGGGCACTCCCGTCACGAGACTCTGGCCCACTGCGCGTCCACTTCTAGGACCACCTCTGTGTCTCTGGTGCGCTGGCCCTGCTGGGAGCAGAGACTTCGGAGGGGACACACTCGGCTCACGAGGAGCTCGCAGCCCAGCAGGGGACACGGCCAGGTCCCGCAGACACTGACGGAGGTGCAGTAGCAGGGTGAGGACCAGGCCCTAGGGAGGGACGTGCTCTGGGCTGCAGGGATGGTCTGCCAAGTTTTCAAAAGCACAAGACCCCGAGTGTGGGTCTGAGGGATTACAAGCGTTCTGCAGGGGGTAAGGAGAAGGAAAGATCCCAGGAAAAGCTCCCAGAAAAGCAAGAACCCAGTGGCATGAACCAGCAGGACGAGGCCCCAGAACGGCAGGACCAGGGTGTGAGTGGAGACGAACGAGGAGGGTGGTTAACGCACTAGCTCACTGGACATTTCTTCCGGACAACGACGCATCAGGCCTCAGCAGAGGTTGGAAAAGCATTACTCCAAAGGGCCCATATCTCCTTGTTTACCAGGGGTTCCCAGGGGCCGATTCGGGCTCACAGGGCATTCAGTAGGAGTTATTTTATGTTACGCTATTTTATGTTACTTTATTTTATTTTATGTTATTTTATGTTATGTTATTTTATTTTATTTTATTTTATGTTATTTTATGTTATGTTATGTTATGTTATGTTATTTTATTTTATTTTATGTTATTTTATCTTATTTTATGTTATGTTATGTTATGTTATGTTATGTTATTTTATTTTATTTTATGTTATGTTATTTTATTTTATGTTATTTTATGTTATGTTATTTTATTTTATTTTATTTTATGTTATGTTATTTTATGTTATGTTATGTTATGTTATTTTATGTTATGTTATTTTATTTTATTTTATGTTATTTTATCTTATGTTATGTTATGTTATGTTATGTTATTTTATGTTATTTTATTTTATTTTATTTTATGTTATGTTATTTTATTTTATGTTATTTTATGTTATGTTATGTTATGTTATGTTATGTTATTTTATGTTATGTTATTTTATGTTATGTTATGTTATTTTATGTTATGTTATCTTATGTTATTTTATGTTACTTTATTTTATTTTATCTTATTTTATGTTATGTTATGTTATGTTATGTTATGTTATGTTATGTTATGTTATTTTATTTTATTTTATGTTATGTTATTTTATTTTATGTTATTTTATGTTATGTTATTTTATTTTATTTTATTTTATGTTATTTTATGTTATGTTATGTTATGTTATTTTATGTTATGTTATTTTATTTTATGTTATGTTATTTTATGTTATGTTATGTTATTTTATGTTATGTTATCTTATGTTATTTTATGTTACTTTATTTTATTTTATGTTATTTTATGTTTTTACTTTATTTTATTTATTTTAGAGAGAAAGACAGAGCAGGGGACGAGGGCAGAGGGAGAGAGAGAGCATCTCTAGCAGGCTCCACACTCAGCATGGAACTCAATGCGAGGCTGGATCCCACGACCCCGGGATCATGACCTGAGCCGAAATCAAGAGTCAGACCGTCAACAGACCGAGCCACCCAGGTGCCCCAGTAGGGGGTGTTTTAAAGTATGTTTGTTTATTTTGTGTGTGAGAGACAGGGAGTGCGGGAGGGGCAGAGACAGACAGAGAGCAGCCTCCACGCTGTCAGCGCAGAGCCCGACACAGGGCTCGAACCCACGAACCGCGAGACGGTGACCTGAGCAGAAATCAAGAGCCAGACACTTAACTGAGCCACGCAGGCACCCCAGTAGGGGTATTTTAGACAGGACGTGAGATCACCGCAGCCCTCGGAAAGAGAGCCTTGCTGCGAGCTCACCTGTCGGCTCCGGGGTCTGAGATGGTTCGCAGGCCCGAGAGCCAAAGAAGTGCTTTCTTCTCTCCTTTGCCCGCCATCCCGAGCGCTCCCACCCCAAGTCCTGTTTAGGCTGCTCACTGGCATCCCAGAGGTAACACATCCCCACCCCT